>NC_086004.1:3150000-3450000 GCF_030014385.1 Trichomycterus rosablanca
CAATGAGCTTCAATGTTTCTTCACACACCCATTGACCATCTTTTCAAACATGAACACAGATCTGACCCTCATGACATTTTGGTTGTTCAGTGCCAGAAGTAATGCCACTGCCCCTAATGCGGCCCTTCTGCCAACACCGCTGCTCGAAAATGTCGGTGCAGTTCTTTGGCCCAGCTTAGACTATAATCGATTAAATAAACAGTGGCTAGCTGGAAAAAAACAGCTAATGTGGGAGTGTAAATTTACATTCACAACACAAGAAGAGAAACAGGACGAACCGGATGAACGCAGCATGATTTTACTCAGCGTAATTCACTGATTCTAAATTGATTTCATGAACATGTAGGAGTCATGTGACTGCTGTTGCATTCACATCCACATGCAGTAAAAAAGCATAAATTAATTTCACTTCATGTATAAAACCATTTTTATAAAGCATGTGATCATTAACAAGCTCATTTTTGGTAGTCATTGTTTCTAAATGCTAAATTTGTGGATTGTGTCTCTGCTTTAAGCAATTTTAGACTTATTAGAATATTTTGGAGTATCTTGTGAGCATCAGTTCCTTTTAATGTTTAGGTTTGTACATAGTAGAGACTTTCTTAGATTACAATTATATAATTATAAAAGTTTAGATAGCTATATTACTTTTCATTTTGTGTGTAAATAATGTATATTTTAAAAGTAAACGTTTTTGGATATGCTTGTAGTTTAAAACGTTTTATTTTTATTTTAGTTCAATATTTTAGTTCAGTATTTTAATTCAATTTATTTTTTATTTAACATATTATAAATTCTAATTTAAAAATATAACATTTTAAGGATTATTTGCCTTAATTTTTTTTTTATATTTTATTTATAGTTTTATCAGATTTAAACATGGAACAGAACAATAATACAAATGTGAACAAACACACAACCCTATTTACTCCCCACCCACAGACAGCAATGATAATAACGAAAATTGTAAAATGAGCAAATTCAAAAGAAGAGAAATATATATATATATATAATAACACATAAATAAAGTAAATAAATAAATAAAAAATTAAAAAACAAAAAAAACTTAAGGTCCCCCTAATCTGTCCAAAAACCTGCCCCACATCCCACAGAAATGCCTCCGAGCTTTATTTTCTATTTGTCTTAATTTTAAAATACTTATTCTTTTTATTAAATGATTTTTGTTTTTAAACGATTGTAAAATGATTTTATTTTATTTTAATTATGCATTTAAATCGTTGTGTCTGTAATAGTGAGGCATTGCAGACTGGTGGGCGGGGAGTTTTGTTATATGAACCCACCTCTGAGGAACAATATAATCGTTCTGATTTGCATACGACTCCGTTTGGACCAATAGGAAGTGAGTAATTTGCATATGGGGTCCCGTTTAAAAGTAAAGACCGGTGCCCGGTTGAAACTTAGTACAGTCAGTGGTGAGGACTAAGCCGAGGACTAAACCCAGACTAAACCGCTGAGTTACTCCTCTAACGCTGATACACTTTTACATCAAAGCAATCGATTCGATTTTTAAAATCTAAACACTTGCATTAAAGAGAACATGGAGAGAATGAACAGTTGTTTGTTCTTTATTTGGATTTACTCTGCGAGCGTTTCTTGCACTTTTGAAACCACAGTCGAACCTACAGTAGAAGATCTAAATTTCAGTAAGTATTTATATTTATTTTAGTTTTTGTTTTATATTGCAGCAGTGCTGTACTGTGTTATTTATAAGCTTTTAGTCTTTATAATGTGCCCCACATGTGGGTAATGTAAGAGTGTAGTGGGCTGGATTAAATGGGATTAGATCTGAACCAGTGCACAGGGGCCCTGAACAGGATCCGAGGATCAGGATCACGAGGTTCACAAATGCAAAACATATTTAAACTACTAGATCAAAACTACATTTGCTATTTGACTCTTTGTGCATTCATGTGCATTAAAATAACCATAATAACAAAGAATTATGATAATAATCTGAATACAGATTTGCATTAAATTTCTTAAACATTAAACAGTGAATGTGCACAATTTTAACTGCACTTTTATGCTTTTTTAAAAGAAAATAAGAGATTTCTCATCTTATCTGCACTTAGTTTGGAATAAATACAGCATAAAATGCGTAACTAGGTGCGCATATGTGGATGGATTGTACAATATATCCCCAAATAACAGATAACAGACCATAATAATAATAGTAATAATATATTTAATTAATAATAATTAAATATATCAAAAATATTATTTAATATATATTAATAATAAATGTATTAATAAATATATATTGTTAATATATAAATATATATTATTAATAATACTATATTTAATTAAAATAACAATAATTAAATTATTATAAAATTTTATTAAAATAAATAATAATATAATAACACTTATAATATTATAATAATTATAAAAAAATAAATTTATGAGACTTTAGTTTTGTCTTTATTAGGCTTATTATTTATTTAATTTGCACATTGTTTTAATTAAAGTGATGGCACAGGTGTGGCACAATTTTGGCACAAATTGCTGTAAGTGTGAGTTGTTACCCTGTCCAGGGTGTATTTCTGCTCATTGTGTGCTTTTGCCCAATTTTTCCATTGGACCCACCATGACCGAGACCGATTATAATTCATTTCTTGGAAAGTCTATAAATAAAGGACAAATTTTTTAATATGCACCATTAGGGGGCATTAATGCTTCAGGTCAGGGTCAGGGTTACTCTAGATCACTTTCTAAAGTCTGTTGATGCACTAAACAACCGTGTTATGTCATTAAAGGTAACATCACAGGAAACTGGATGCAGGACTTCAGTGACATCGAGTCCAAATTTGCTCTGAGAACCAGTGAGGAGCCGGAGGATGACCTGTGCTACATCGTTCCAGGCCAGGGGGAAACCATTAAGGAGTGCAATTTCAATACTGAGACCCAGACCTTCATAGTCATTCACGGATGGACTGTGAGTGCAAAAGTTGACAGTATCAGTATGTTTATGTGTACATGTGAATACTAATTGCTATGTGAGAGGTGCAGTTCCAGTGCAGGCATAACAAACTGTAAACGTATCTGTATCTTGCTCACTAATCTGAGTCCAAATGTCTTTAGGTCACTGGAATGTACGAGAGTTGGGTTCCCAAGTTGGTGACGGCGCTGTACGAGCGTGAGCCAACAGCCAACGTCATCGTCGTGGACTGGCTGGTCCGGGCGCAGCAGCACTACCCAACCTCGGCCGCCTACACCAAGCTCGTAGGCCGGGACGTTGCCAAGTTCGTCAACTGGTTACAGGTCAGGCAAAAGTTCAGACATTACAGAGCTGTTTAGATTTCAGGATTTGCATAACTGGTTTAATCTACTAGATCTGTTTGCTGGGTATTTTGGATTTTAAGCAGATACAAATTAATGTAAATGTTAATTATTTTGCATTTCTGGTTCTTCCGGCAGGCTGAGCTGAAATATCCATGGGAGAAGCTGCATCTGCTGGGTTATAGTTTGGGTGCTCATGTAGCTGGCATTGCAGGACTCCTCACCAACAACAAAGTCAGCAGGATTACAGGTAACACAACTGATACGTCCACTGCTCTAGGCTTTACTTCTTTTCCTAATTAGTGTTAGGTGTATTAATCAGCTGTATCAATATAACAGACTAACTTTCAGCTGGGTTATTAATGTTTCTAATAACAAATTATGCAGAAAATCATGGGGTTCCAACCAAATGTGCTTCTTGACATTTATTATTTAGACCTCACATTCATATTTAAAATGAGGATATATGACGTGCAGAATATTTGCAGGGTAGTATAAACTGGGGGTCACTAAGGATGATTCCAAGAACCCTAAATAGAAAGGATGACCAAGGAATTCCCAAAGATAGAGAGTTAGGTGCCAAGTCTAAAAGTGTATTCCTGCCCTTGGCTGTTTGACCTTGTCATATATTCAGACCCACATTGGTCTGATTTTTGTGGTCTTTTGTAGAAAACCCAACATATTTTACTGGTTGAATAAAATTGTATGTTGCTTAACATCCCTGCAGTTTCTTTGCCTTAATTGTAAATGTCAAAAAATTTCCACAGGCAGGGGCGCCAATATGAATATTTGGGCAGACTGACAGGTTAATGCACTGCCTATACAATTGCATCCCTTGGAGAACCTTTTTGGATGCTACTCAGCTCTTGAAACACTCCCAATCGTTACTGTACTCCCGACCAGATGTTTTATCTGGCATTAGTCAGTACGACTGTTGCAATATGTTTGGGTAATACGGCCAAAAGCATGTTAATCGCATGTGTGATGTTTCCCTGCTCGAACAGATTTACATTGCAGATGTTTCACTGTTTATTAACAATTTTCTACTTTGTTCATTTGAAGTCCTGTATAACTCTCTCCTCTGTTGCGTTCTTATTTTTTAAGTCTATGGAAATAATATAAATAAGTTATTTTATCATTATTTTATTACTAAGGATTATACCATGTTATGCACCTCCAGGTTTGGATCCAGCTGGTCCGAGCTTCGAGTATGCGGATGCCCAAAGCACACTGTCCCCTGATGATGCCCAGTTTGTAGACGTTCTTCACACCAACACACGGGGCTCTCCGGACCGCAGCATCGGCATCCAGAGGCCCGTCGGTCACGTGGACATCTACCCTAACGGAGGGACGTTTCAGCCTGGCTGTAATCTGCAGAACACCATGATGATGGTGGCGACCACCGGCCTGAGAAGTAAGTTCTACATGTAATGGCTTTTTATTAAAAAACTGTCCTGGGAGTATTCTTGTGTTGCACAGAGTGTTTCAGGTTACACTGACCCACTATAACCCTTATCAGGATAATGTTAATGAAGATAGATGACTGAGCTCTGCCAAGCATGACTCTGTGTCTTAATCCAATATAATAATCGGAATGATATCAGTGCAGAAATAATTACAGTGGTGTAAAGTGTCTTCATGAGTGGATCAGATAAATAATGTTAAATCTGATAGAAAAACATTACAGAATTGTTTTACTTTACATTCAATTGACACAATTCTGCATAACAATAAGAAACATTTGATTCTCAACTTGTTTTTGATTCTTGAATAGACATGGACCAGATTGTAAAATGTTCCCATGAGCGCTCCATCCACCTCTTCATCGACTCTCTGGTGAACATGGAGCAGCAGAGCATGGCTTACCGCTGCAGCTCTAAGGAGATCTTCAACAAGGGAGTGTGCCTGAGCTGCCGCAAAAACCGCTGCAACAGGGTGGGATACGAGGTGAACAAGGTGCGCAGTCCCAGGAGCACCAAGATGTACATGAAGACCCGAGACATGATGCCCTACAAAGGTGAGAGGCTGGAAAACAGACGCTTCTTTTGGATTTACTTTTCTTTGAGATCCCTAAACATAGTGAGCTACACATTAACAGTGAGAACGGTCACAGCTGGCCTTCATCACGCTATCAAAGTGGATAAAAGCTGGTCCTGCCAGCCACACCAGTGCATTTATGATGGTAGTGATCGGTACAGAAATGCTGGTCACGGGTGCTTGGGTGACTCAGCAGTAAAACACCAGTACTGAGCTGTGCTATCAGCCAGCCAAGTGCCAAACACAGACACACAACTGTTCGGCTGATCACAGATGGCAATGCATGGCTCTCTGCTCACTACACTGTGTGTGTGACAGCCGAGGCCTCCTCGTTCTGCGACAACGACTAGAGAGAGATAAGTTCCAATTGGCTTAGACTGGATTAGGGTGGAAAAGGGGAAAAAACAGCCACAACATGCAGGTTTGAAACCATTTGTGTACAAAAGTTTCCTTGGAAATGGAGACAAATGTGCCAGACTAATAATAGCAGCAATCCAAACGTTTCTTTTCAAGATAACTCAATGATTTCCCCATCTTAACTTTTCACATCACCACAAATTTGTAATGTCTCAAAATCTGCTGATTTTCTTTGCAGTTTACCACTACCAAGTGAAGGTCCACTTCTTCAGCAACAACAAAATCAGCTACACAGAGCAGCCCATAAAGATTTCCCTCTACGGATACACTGGAGAGAAAGAGAACATCCCCTACGTTCTGTAAGTTCAGCCTGAGCTCCTAAAGTCACCTTAGTATCGCTAAATATGGTCAACAGTATCCAGAGAGGAATGTTTATGAAGAGTGTTTGGTTCTATTCTGCAGGCCAGCGCTGAAAACCAACACCACCGTCTCGTTCCTGCTCACCACAGACGTGGACATCGGCGAGCTGCTGATGGTGAAGCTGCTTTGGGAGAAGGACACCATCCTCAGCTGGCCCTGGTGGAACCCTGACACCTTCTACATCCGCAAACTGCGCGTCAAATCCGGCGAGACGCAGTCCAGGTGATTAAAGAGAATTTAGTATGTTTGGGTGCACCAGTGTACCAGTGGCAAAACATACTTTTCATAATTATCAAAATAAATATAGTGACTGGTGTTAATGATTAACCGGCTAACCAGTTACGGACAAAGAAGCCGTTGTCTGATAAATTGTTGTCAGGAAACACTAGAATATCGTTTTAATTAATTTACAACAGCTGACAGTCAATTCCAACTGAAAGCACAGCATATAAACACTGATTTGAAGAACACAGTTACCCACCCTCAGTGCCAGCTGTGGACTTTTTTATGCATTTATGAAATATAAATAATGAACGATGAAACTTTTAAGAATTACAATAACAAACATTACAGCTATCTTGCATCACTTTGGAGTCTGCAGAGACGCCAATCTGCGTGTAATTTGTTTGGTGTTGTTTTTACAAAAATAAATGGTTTTGCTCATAGTCTTATAATAACGTCACTAATGTTTTCAGGAAAGCTGCATATTCATTAATAATGATTTGCATGTGTGGTTAGCTGCGGTGGTGCAGCAAGTAGCGCCGTTGCCTCACGACAAGAAGGTCCTGGGTTCGTTTTCCTTCCTGTGTAGATGGAGTTTGCATGTTCTCCCCGAGTCTGTGTGGGTTTCCTTACGCTCCTGTTTAAGCATGTTCAGCCTGAAGTGGCCGATCTGTTGGAATCTGTTGTACTTTAGAGAAGTCTCAGTAAGCTGTCGTTTAGTTTGTTGAAAGTGTGTGTTTTCTTTTTCAGGGTGATCTTTATCGCGCAGGAGGGCGAGTTCTCCCATCTCGCCCGTGGAGGCTCAGCTGCTGTGTTTGTGAAAGACAAAGAGACTCAGTCAAGCCACAAAAATGAAAAGTAAGCCATTTTCAAAGAGATCCATTTGCAGCTAACAGGGAATGAAAATATGCACAGATCAGCCAAAACATTAGGACCACCTCAAAAAATGTGCACGGCAATGCCTGTTTCATAACAGTGCAGAATAAATACCTGACATAGGGGGGAAATCTCTCTCTCTCTCCGAAAGAGCAAGGGGTGCTCACAGCCAGCCATGATGAGTAGCTACCCCCAGTGGTACAAAAAAGGACAAACCACAAACTGCTGACATGTTCGGCGGCCAAGACTCATTGATTTTAGCATTGTTTACCAGGAGGAAGAGGCGCCACTGAGTTGCGCCATCGGACGATCCACCTTGCATAAAACAGTCGATGAACGAGCTGCTGGTGATGACCTGGTACCAGACTCCACAGGCGTCTTAGCAGATCAGAGCTGTTTTGACAGCATAGTAGGCAGGGAGTCCTAATGCTTTGGCTCATCAGTGTATTTGCATCAGTGGTGTATAGTCCAGCCTGTTGTGTACTGTAAATAAATTATTTAAATGTCTTTTTTACTGTTTACTTCATGCCAAATTGTTGCAGTGATGTATAGTACATGCACGCTTCGCACGTTAACACAGTGGAGTGGAGTCAGACATTTAAACGACTATAAAATGTGTCTGATCATCATTTTTTACATTCATCCTGACAGGTTGCACAAACTGAGGATGCACGGCAGCTCCTTCAAACAGAGCACAGCAGAAGCATAGACACGACCTCACGCATCCCCCCGCATCGAAGCCGACCTGCTGGAACCAGACTGGTAGAGACGGAGCACTTTCTTCACGTCGTGATCCAGACGGGCCACCGAATCGTCTCATTTTCATCCGTAAGCACTTCCTGCAAGGAACTGTTCTAGTCCAAACATTTAACTGCCGAGCAGTTCGACTCACCATGCCACTTCAGATACCGCTCAGTATTGTTTCTTAATTCACCGCCTGATCCGAGGTCACTGATCTGAGTTCACTGGAACACGATGTGAATCATGAATTGAAAATGCAAAACACTTTCTTTTACTCAGACCAACGAGAACAAATGAAGGACTTGATCCTGAAGAGTGCTGATAACTGATTAGATGAAGCTATTGTTTTTGTTACAGGCCACATGCAGTATTATTATTGTTGCTCTCTGATAGTTTGGAATGTGCTGCAAGATTATTAACGATCAGGTCAGAATATTTGCTCCCATTTGACAGAGGTTAATAAAATGTCGGTTTAGAAAGAAAATGAAAAAGTCGGGTTTCTTTGACACCCCAGCCACAGTAAAAAGACAAAACGAATTACATAGACCACCATAATTCATCCAACCAGAGGTCATTTTAGTTCATTAACAGTTACGTTACTGGTCAGTTAGTGAAGCTCTTGGACTGGCGTTTAGTTTTTCCAGCCCAGGCATAAAAAGGCCATATTTTATCTACACAGCTAGTCAATGAAGGGACCTCTGTACCTTTGTCCATAAGTTTAGCATCAGTTTTTTTAATTATTTCACTGTTGTTGTGCCAGATCAAGACTAAATCCAGTTTGACTGATGGGTCTGAGGTTTGTCCTATTGGCTGAGCAGTCTTTGAACCTGCACTGTGCTGTCACAGGGACGTGCGCTTTTCTATAGGCCGCTTCACCTTCGTCTTTTATAGCTACCAGTTTCACAGTTCTTAAAGTAATTTTTTAACTTTTTTTTCAGGGACATTCAGCAAGTAATGTCATAAAGTTTACAACCTTTAGGCAGGTACAAGTTCTTCATTAAAATTCTGTCCTCGGTGAGAAAAGGAAACATTTTTCTTTGTCGTCTGCTGCCGTTGAGCGGAAACACAAACGGTTGTCATGCTAATGTGGCAATATTTTAAAATGACCATGTTGTACCCAGTAATTCTGACAATTGATTAACGTTTGCCAAAGTTATGGGTAAAGGAATCCTTTTAAAAGGGTCCCTTTTTAATCACAGTGTTTATATGATTTTTTTTAAAGCTTGATTAACTTTTGCTAAAATCATCGACTGTATCGTTACTGTTTGATCGTGATATCGTCACATGTCTAGTAAGGAAATATTTCTTCGAACGAAAGATCGTCTTTAATTGTTATGCAATATACATCTGGCCGTGTATAAGTAAACTCTTACACTGTTATAATGTGTGTACTGGATTTCTGTTGGCTTTGGTCAAAGCAAAGAGGCTTTAACAAACAACGAGCCTTTTTGTTTGGGCAAAGGGCGAAACAGGCCTTTGATCTGGCTGCTTTAGGGTGCCAGGGTTTGTTAGACTTGCCAAAAAGTTATATAATGAATGATTCTGCTGATTCAGTCGTTGATGGAACAGAACATGTCTTATATACCTTATATATTTAATTTAATTATTAATATTAAACATTTTAGCAGCAGATTCACATTAGTCTGCTAGTAAGGTAAATAAAACTGTGGACCACATTATGGACCATTGTGTACCACTATGAATCACATAAAAATGCCTGATAATGCAATGTTAAGGTCCACTACAGGCCAAAAGTATTTGGACACTTGTTTGTTGGAGCTTGTTGGACATGTAATTCCAAAACAAACTGACTGACCTCTATGATCTTATCAGCTATATGAACAGCCACTCTTCTGAGAAGTCTTCAAGACTTGAAATATTTCTGTGGGAATTTGTGCCCATTCAGTCAAACAAGCATTTGTATGGCTGGGCACTGATGTTGGTTGAGAAAGCCTCAGTTGATGTTCCAGTTCATTCCAAAGCTGTTCAGTGATGAGGTCAGGACTGTTTTTGTCTTTATCGACCTTGTTTTGTGTGGGACAGGAATGGACCTCCCGTAAACTGTCGCTGCAAAGTTGGATGCATCTAATTTTATTTATATGATTGAAAAATTAGGAGGGGTGTCCCAATACGTTTGTCCATAGTGTAGTTTGTAGTACACATCTATCAAAGACAGTTCCACTTCAGTGTGCTAGCACATAGTCTGATATTTAAATAGTCACAATATGTGGACACCAATATATATATGTGCTATGATATAACGGGACCAACTAGCTAAATCTAGATCCAGAAATGTAAGAATTGTAAATATGCTTAATAGTTAAAAGTCCTGAAATGTCTACCTTAACATTATTGTGTTAGGTTACTGTGTTTGGCACAGGTCACTTTATAGACTTGAATCCCTTCTATTATCTTGTCAATTCTAAGCCACAATCAAAGACGAATTGTTTGATTTAAGAATTTAATCAGCTTATTCTGTGATTTGTTTGTGTTATATTTAGATTTCTGTAAATAAAACAATTTTTTCTCTTTTTTTTCTGATTGCGGCTTTATCGGCTATAAAAAATCCTAAATAAACACCGTAATTTACGTTTAAGCTGCAGTTCCACAAACCCGGAGGAACGTTTAAGAACCTGACAGTCACATTACCTCTGAAACCTGTGTGGTATTTTTTTCTGACTGAGCAAAGATCAGAAATCCAAAAGTTCATTCACCTTTTATATAAGGACAGACTGGCCGCTCTTTATTTGTCCTATACACAACAGGATTATTTATTAACTGTATATATTTGTACATTAGTGTTTGATACCGTGTCTGTGTGTTCTTCTTTCTTTCTCGTTACATGTATTTTTATAAACAGATTAATATGATTTATGTGAACTGCTTGAAGAGCCAATCGATCATCTGAATTATGTTCGTTCATCATATTAATATGCACTGGACTGTGTAAATCTATTATATTAAACAGTATGTTGCATAACGTCTGTGTGTACATTTGTTTTATTAGAAAGAATCAGAAACAGTTTATTTAGATTAAACAATTAGACTTTCATGCAATAGTTACATATAAATCTGTGCAAACTGATCAAGCTAATATTGAATAATATTGAAATTATGTATAAATGCACTTAATGGTCAAAAATATTTGGACACTTGACTATTAGCTTGTTGGTCATCCCATTCCAAACCATGGGTGTTGATACAGATCTGCTTCAGCTGTAAGATACTGGAGTATTTGAGAGGTCAGATACTTATATAATTATATACAAATATTTTTTATTTGGTCATCAACTGCAGCACTGTGCTGCTTTAATATCTCATTTATAAGCTTTTAATAAGCACTACTGACCCTATTATCCAATATTTTTGTTGCTTCATCTCAATTTTTAAAATAAGTTGATGATAAAATGTAATTTAATCATTTTCCGGTTCAAACTGTTGAATTGATGATGCTGCAAAGAGCTGTTTTAAGAGCTCTGAATATGAAAGTACATAGAAATTAAGCAACACTTTTATTTTCCTGCTTTTAGTTTTATACATGTAGTGTGACATTATTACACATACACTTTATGAACAAAAGTATTGGGACACCCCTTCTAACTCGTGTTTTAGCCACAACAATTGCTAACAGGTGTAATAAATCAGTTATATAAGGGAAATGCTATGCTTCCAACTTTGCAGCTACAGTTTAGGGTAGGTCCTTTTCCTGTTCCAGTATGACTGTGCCCCTGTGCACAAAGCAAGCTCTATAAAGACATTAAGAAAAGCTTGATTTAAAGAAACTCCAGTGTCATGCACAGAGCCCTGACCTCAGCCCCACTAAATGGCTCTGGAATGAACTGGAACATGAGTGCCCAGCCATACAAATCAGGGCTCTGTTTATGTCTTTATCGACCTTGTTTTGTGTGGAACATGGATGGACCTTCCGTAAACCTTTGCTGAAAGCTGAATGCATAGAATTTCCTTTATATAATTGATTTATTACAACTGTTAACAACTGTTTTGGCTAAAACACATGGATTTAAAAATTAGGAGGGGTGTCCCAATACTTTTGTCAAATGCTCTTCTGACTGAATGTGCACAACTTCCCACAGACATACTTCAAAATCTTGTGAGAAGCCTTCGCAGAGGAGTGTCTGCTGTTGTTGTAGCTGAAAAAAATCACATAGACGTCTCTTCATTTTAATACCATTTGTTTTTTAATTTGTTTTGTGATGTCAGACAAGTTCTTAGTCAGGCGTCTAAATACTTTTGGCCAAACAGCCAAAGTTGAGCTCATACTCTTACACAGTCTCACTAAATCATGGTTATATTATTGGAAATTTAGTCCTTACATAATCTGCTTACTTTTTCCTGTAATTGTTTTTACATTTTCTTGTCATTGTGGGTACATCCAGCTCCGACAGACAGTAAACACCCTGTTGTAAAATCTGCTCTTAATTCCCATAGCGCTTCACAGTCGTTTTCTGTGGTAAACTTCTCCCCGTTAAAAACAGGAGGTCATTTTTGGCTCAGACCCCCCATCACGTGCATTTTAGCTAAATCAGACTTTGAGCTTAATGGGATTCCTGGAAGGTCCGTGGAAAAGAAAGGCTGGAGAAGCCTCAGATCCTGCCAAGACCTGACATTTAGCTGGAAACACAAAACTCCCGAAAGACCAACTGGCTTTTCTGTGTTCTTTTCTGTATTCTGCAGACGAATAAACACACACACGGCTTCCTCCTACAACAACGGCACGTGATGTAAACATAGTGACAATCATGTGATGAGTAATTCACAACCTGTTCTTCACACTCTGGTTGTTTTTGGAGAAATAAAGGAAGTTTTATTGTGATTGTGAATGTTAAGGAGAGCTTAACCTTAGAGACAGCTTCCTTAACTCTCAGAAATCAATTATTATTATTATTACTATTATTGATTGTTTGGGTCTTTAGTCTTCTTAATGACTACTTACATTTCATTTACATTTTTGGCATTTAGCGGACACTTTTTTCCTAAGCGACTTACAGTACTGTGAGAGTATACAGTCTAAGCAATTAAGGCTTAAGGGCCTTGCTTAAGGGCCCAACAGTGACAACCTGGCAGAGGTGGGGCCTGAACAAGTGACCTTTTGATTACTAGTCCACTAGGCTACAACTGCCCTACTACAGTGTTACCTTGTAACTCAACCTCCCCTGAACTCAAAATCTTTTAAACTTAACGCCCTTCATCGAGAAATTTGTACCCTTAAACTCAACGTGTTCAGTTTGTTTTTAAAAAATGTATTTATTTCATTTTAAATTAACAATGAAGAGCCGCTTTGTTCAGTGCTCGGCTTGATTGACGGTAAAACGTCATCAAAGTGCAAATATGAGAAAAATCTGCATTTGTGTGTAATAACCATCAGATCCAGTCTGAAAGCTCCACATGTATCTGTGTTTATCTGGATGTTCGTCACTGTTTCACTTTTAAACTTATGTTATAGCTCGGGGTTCTGAGAAATTGTATCCATCCAGCTTGTTGCTGGCCGTCCTCTTCCTCTTTTACCTTCAACTCTCCCAAGCATTACTTTTTTTTTCCACTGAACTGGTTCTTCTCATAATGTGTCCAAAATAACAGAGCTGCAGTTTGGTCATCTGGGTTTCCAGTGATAAGTCAGGTGCCTCGCACACCAAAATCACTTAAAATTTGGTACAAATTATGTACACTTGTTCTTTGGGCTGTATAGTCAGCCGACTAAGATCTATTAGTTTGTAATCCAAGGTGCTCTCAATTTTAGAACTTTTATTTTAGTGAGTGTATAATGTGTTTGATTTCCACAGGGCAATAAACAGCCCAAAGAACAAGTGTAATTTTTCTACCAAATAATGCATGAAATCATTTAAACCCAGGGCTAACTTTTTGACCTTAACTATAGCTAACATGTATTGGAACTTTATAGCTATCACTTTAGTATCATGCTAACTGAGTCACATTAAAACAACATTAGAATCCAAATCATTTTAAACCAACAATTCTGTCTTCAAAATATTTTCCACACATTTGTTTGTGTACCTGATGCACGGTAACTTCTATATGATTTATATATATGATTTATATATATGATTTATATATATACTGTATATATATATATATATAAATCATATATATTATATATATACATACAGTGTATCACAAAAGTGAGTACACCCCTCACATTTCTGCAGATATTTAAGTATATCTTTTCATGGGACAACACTGACAAAATGACACTTTGACGCAATGAAAAGTAGTCTGTGTGCAGCTTATATAACAGTGTAAATTTATTCTTCCCTCAAAATAACTCAATATACAGCCATTAATGTCTAAACCACCGGCAACAAAAGTGAGTACACCCCTTAATGAAAGTTCCTGAGGTGTCAATATTTTGTGTGGCCACCATTATTTCCCAGAACTGCCTTAACTCTCCTGGGCATGGAGTTTACCAGAGCTTCACAGGTTGCCACTGGAATGCTTTTCCACTCCTCCATGACGACATCACGGAGCTGGCGGATATTCGAGACTTTGCGCTCCTCCACCTTCCGCTTGAGGATGCCCCAAAGATGTTCTATTGGGTTTAGGTCTGGAGACATGCTTGGCCAGTCCATCACCTTTACCCTCAGCCTCTTCAATAAAGCAGTGGTCGTCTTAGAGGTGTGTTTGGGGTCATTATCATGCTGGAACACTGCCCTGCGACCCAGTTTCCGGAGGGAGGGGATCATGCTCTGCTTCAGTATTTCACAGTACATATTGGAGTTCATGTGTCCCTCAATGAAATGTAACTCCCCAACACCTGCTGCACTCATGCAGCCCCAGACCATGGCATTCCCACCACCATGCTTGACTGTAGGCATGACACACTTATCTTTGTACTCCTCACCTGATTGCCGCCACACATGCTTGAGACCATCTGAACCAAACAAATTAATCTTGGTCTCATCAGACCATAGGACATGGTTCCAGTAATCCATGTCCTTTGTTGACATGTCTTCAGCAAACTGTTTGCGGGCTTTCTTGTGTAGAGACTTCAGAAGAGGCTTCCTTCTGGGGTGACAGCCATGCAGACCAATTTGATGTAGTGTGCGGCGTATGGTCTGAGCACTGACAGGCTGACCCCCCACCTTTTCAATCTCTGCAGCAATGCTGACAGCACTCCTGCGCCTATCTTTCAAAGACAGCAGTTGGATGTGACGCTGAGCACGTGCACTCAGCTTCTTTGGACGACCAACGCGAGGTCTGTTCTGAGTGGACCCTGCTCTTTTAAAACGCTGGATGATCTTGGCCACTGTGCTGCAGCTCAGTTTCAGGGTGTTGGCAATCTTCTTGTAGCCTTGGCCATCTTCATGTAGCACAACAATTCGTCTTTTAAGATCCTCAGAGAGTTCTTTGCCATGAGGTGCCATGTTGGAACTTTCAGTGACCAGTATGAGAGAGTGTACTGCTAAATTGAACACACCTGCTCCCTATGCACACCTGAGACCTAGTAACACTAACGAGTCACATGACATTTTGGAGGGAAAATGACAAGCAGTGCTCAATTTGGACATTTAGGGGTGTAGTCTCTTAGGGGTGTACTCACTTTTGTTGCCGGTGGTTTAGACATTAATGGCTGTATATTGAGTTATTTTGAGGGAAGAATAAATTTACACTGTTATATAAGCTGCACACAGACTATTTTTCATTGTGTCAAAGTGTCATTTTGTCAGTGTTGTCCCATGAAAAGATATACTTAAATATCTGCAGAAATGTGAGGGGTGTACTCACTGTTGTGATACACTGTACATATACTGTATATATATATATATATATATATATAGCATTTATTTGTGCGCATTTCATAGACGACAGTGTACCCACATGTTTATTTGAGATGCCAAATAACAGATTAAAGCAGATAAAAGTAAGTGTGTGATGACTTCAGATTTCAGTGAAGGCCTCACAGTTCCAGGTCTGCAGAAAAGTACTGAAAAGAGCTGAAATATTTCACTCTGACCTAAGTGTCTTTAAGGAATTTCTTTATCATTTTCAATTAACATGATGTTTTTCAGTGTCGTCACTCTCCAGGACTTTCCAGGGTGTGTCCAAACAGGCAGACAGTGCCAGCCATTACTGCTGAAATTCCCAGTATGGCCAACAGGATCGCCCACCAGTAGGCCTGAAAAACAGAGCAAAATACAGTCGTATTAAAATGTGAAGATGGATGGTGACAGTATAAATGCAAAACAATATATGGACAAAAGTATTGGGACACCTTTCAGCCTCAACAATTGCTAACAGGTATAATAAATCTACTATATACTGAACATTAGATGCGTCCAACAATGCAGCAACAGTTTAGGGAAGGCCCTTTTCTGTTCCAGCACGAAGCAACTCCAGTGGCCCCAGCACCACTGAAAAGCTTTGGAATCAACTGGAACATCAACTCAGGCTTTCTTGACCAACATCAGTGCCCAGCCATAAAAACACTCTTTTGACTGAACGGGCACAAATTCCAACAGACATACTTCAAAATTGGGCGGCACGGTGGCTAAGTGGGTAGCACTATCGCCTCAAAGCAAGAAGGTCCTGGGTTCGATCCCCAGGTGGGGCGGTCCGGGTCCTTTCTGTGTGGAGTTTGCATGTTCTCCCCATGGGTTGCATGTTCTCCCCGTGGGTTTCCTCCGGGTGCTAAGGTTTCCTCCCACAGTCCAAAGACATACAAGTGAGGTTAATTGGAGACATTGAATTGCCTTATAAGTAAATGGGTATGTGTGTGTGTGTGTGTGTATGTGTGTCTGCCCTGCGATGGACTGGTGCCCCATCCAGGGTGTTACTATGTGCCTTGCGCCCATTGAAAAGCTGGGATAGGCTCCAGCACCCCCCTGCGACCCTAACTGGATAAGCGGATAAGAAAATGAATGAATACTTCAAAGTCTGGTGAGAAGCCTTCTCAGGAGAGCGGCTGTTGTTCTAGCTGAAAAGATCACATAGACATTACTTACATTTAATACCATTTGTTTTTAATGGGATGTCTGACAAGCTCATGGTCAGGTGTCCAAATAATTTTGGTCATATTGTGTAGGTAGATTTGGTATCGTAGTAGTGCTCGAACCATGCATGGCTGTGTTCTAATTCTGTTCGCTACACAAACCTTCATCCAGTCCGCAAGATCCTGATATTCACCCAGGTGCAGGAAGGAGTTCTTGAGCCTGGCGATGGGTCCGTCTGCGTCCAGCAGCCGACACGTCTGGAAGTGATCGCAGTAGCCCTGGTTTTCAGAGCATGGAGATCCAGGCACCAACGCCACCCGCATCCTTTTAAAGTACGGTGACAGAACTGAGGAGGTGGTGCTTACACACGTGTTGGGGTCACCTAATAAATAAATACATTTAAAAAAAATCATGAGAAACAAAAGATATCAAAGAAACGTGCTCGCTAAACGTGCTTGTTTTCTTACTCTTGCACAGTAACTGTATTAGAATTGTAAAAGCAGTGCAAAACAAGAAACTACAGCTTAGAAAACATGTCAAGTTTGTTCATGTGTAAAGTTCTTAAAGCAGCAGTCAGTCCACAAACTTTTTAGTAGTTTGAGCCTCGACACACGACTAAAAAAATCCATCCATCATTATCCTTTTAACTTCAGGTTAAATTTTAAGCTCAGGTTGGGTCACAGTGGGTCTAGTTAAGCAGGTAGGGGTAGTTTAGAGCATTCAGTCCACCTCCTGCATGTTTTTGTGATGTGGGAGGGAACAAAGAAAGTAAGAATCAAACCCAGACATCCATTTGTGCTCGCTGCACCACTGTTCCATTTGGCATTGCAGTTCAATGGGTACTTAATTGTGCCATATGTACATAAACACAATTTTGTTTGCTGGGAGTTTGTTGGCCACCTGACCTGACTTGACCTGACTCTGCTGTCTAAAAGATTGGGGGGTTCTCCCATTTACATTTTCGGCATTTAGCATTTATCTAAAGCGACTTACAGTACTGTGACAGTATATAGTCTAAGCAATTCAGAGTTAGGGGCCTTGTTTAAGGGACCAACAGTGGCAACCTCACTGTGTTGGGGTTTGAATCAGCAACCTTCTGCTTACTAGTCCAGTACCCTAAATGCTAGGCTACAACTGCCACTGACCCCCAAACCTCCCACCACCACCACCACCACCACCAACAAGTGGGTGTATGTCGCCCTGAGGTAGACTGGCACTGGATACTGGATGTATTCTCACTTTGTGCCCTGTGTTCAGGGAACGCGTTGGACTCCCTTCCACCCCTTAAGATAAATAAACACATGGATGACTGGGTGATGCTCTGTGATGGATTGGCACCCTGTCCATATATATTCCTACCTTATGCCCAGTTTTAGGTAAGGTTTAGACCAGATGAGTGACCCTGATCAAAATGAAGCAGCTACTGAAGATGAATGAATGAAGTCTGTACTGTTTATAAGGCTTTATGTTTACTGATAATTAGGGCTCTACTTAATTCACTGGAAAATTCACTTAAAATGGACATTGTTTTCACAGATTTCACGGATTTCTAAAGTGCCACATTTCATGACAGTCATACAATTACACTCATAAGTGGAAGCTACAATACACAGCACAGCTACCGTAAGTTTAATGTAAACCTAGAACATCCAGCAACGGTGCAAGACTTCATGTTCTGTCTCAAAGATGAAAATTTTCGTCCATGTTTTGACCCCGCCTCTGCATCCACAGAAATGGTTGTTAGTTTTCCAAACTCAGTTACCCGAGTCGTGTTTTTAGCTGCTTTACACTTTGACATCTTGGACATTTTGACTAACTGAATTGCCGTAGGATTGCTAGGACGCCTCATAGTGTAAATTAACCAGTAAACATGAGGCACTTGGAACACTCGCTAAACACAAACCTTATAGTTTGAATTTCACAGCAAATTGCACATTGCACGGAAAACAGCTCATTTCACCGTCCGTGACGTGAATGTTTACCTCTCTGCTGGCAGCACATGTGGCATTTTTCTTTCTTGTTCTCCCCTGGACAGTCACACTGCTCCAGATTGTGTATCATACACAGAGAGCGAGAGCATTCCTGCAGAACAACACCACAAACCAACACGCAAAAAGCATCAATCATCAAGCCTGATTAACTCTGATTTTCTTATTCCTATCCATCATCCGTTCCTATCCATATTTAACAGTTTATTCTTTCATATTTTTCAGAACACTGAGTCTCTAAAGAGCCACGTGGTTAACATTATAGCTCCACAAGGCCAATTTCACTCACATACACATTATTTATTAGCTGTTATGCTCTAGGGCTGATTCAGAAAACCTGTGATTTAAAGACACATAAAAAAAAAACACTGAAAACCAGCATATTTAGTTTGATGTGTGTGTAGAACGCACCCCGTTAAGACAAACTCGAGTGCCCAGACTGCACACCGTCATGCTTGGCTTGGCAGCGGGTTTAGGACAGGTGGCGGACGATCCCGTACACACACTCTTCCTCCGACAGTCGGACTCGTCCTCACACATCAATCCTGAGGTCTTAAACACACAGCTGGAGCTGCAGCACAGACCCTGACTGGGACTGAGGATGTCAATAAAACATGAGAGACAGATATAAATGTTGGCACATATAAATTACTCTGAAATGTTATGAAATACTACAAAATCATGTTCAGGCCAAAATCATGTCTGTGTGTTTCCTTTACAAGTGTACAAAACAATAAACACGTCCAATACAGTCTAAATATTTTGGTTAATGGAAATTCTAACATGGGTGGCGGGTAAACTACTGTTACTGTAACTGGTATCAGCTGGTATGGAGCTCGGGTGTTGCTCCAGCTTATGACTCTCAGGAGAGCTGTTAACCTGACTGGTCCTCCATAAAAACACAATTGGCCGTGTTTTAGGGAGGGAAGGTCAGACAGGGTCTCTTGTCACTGCCGCTGTGATTTGCGATCTCTGGGACTGGTTCAGGCTCCTGTGTGAGTGTTGAAGGGGTAGGTTTGACACATAGAGCATAGCGTGTGGGAACCCAAAACCAGCAGGTGATAAGAAGAGGCAGTGTGGGTGCCCAGGTGGCACAGGGGGATATCCTGCTAGCACACCAGTGCCGAGATTCTGAACTCCTCGGTTCGAAACTCGGCATTGCCACCGGTTGGCTGGGTGCTATCTAGCAGGCATAATTGGCAGTGCCTGCAGCAGACACGATTCTGCTAGGGCGGGATGACCAGACTATGTGGGTGGGGTCTTCAAACGCTGGGACGCAAAATGGGAGAAAAAAAAAAAAGAGGCAGTGTAATTAAAAACAATAGAAATCTAATCATAGATAAGCGCGTCTTAAAACGGATGGGTCTCAAAGACGTCCCTCTAAGCTCAGTTCAATCGCAAATGTGAGAAGAAAATGTGAAACTTTAACCATGCTGACTGGGTCAGGTCACCTCTTCAGGCTACTGTGACAGACTGTGTAACTATGACGGAGTTGCAGAAGCTAGATGACCAGGCCAAACCCCAAATGCCTACCTGTTCCATCACTTGAAAACAGCCCCAAAACATGTGGTTCTAGTATTAATTCTAATAAAATACTGAAAACGATTCATCAAAAAAGCGATGAGGTGTGACGCCAACCTGCACTGCCTGTTGGGTTTGAGTCGACACTGGACGCCCTGTGGTTCCTTTGAACTGTAGCAGCATGGATCACTCACATTGTGGCCCACGTCACATTCCTCTCCTTTTTCCACAATCCGGTTCCCACAGATCGGCTGATCGCTGACTAGCACGGCAAAACAAACACACAAACAAACTGCTCATGAGATGTTGTAATGAGGCACAATAGACGAGGATGAAGAGGGACGGACATTTTCAGTCATCTCATCAGTGTTAGTGATACACATTAATATCCAGTGTGGTTCTTTAGGTGTGAAAACTACACCCTGATGTACAGGAGAAAGTGGAGAGGAGGATTTGATAGCTCACCTACGAAGCATCGATCCTTTTTTAACTGCAGTAGACGGCTCATGTCCCTCAGGCTGCAGGGGGAGAAACGGTCGCTGTTTTCCTTCACTTCATTCGCAGCGTGCGGGAACATCAGGAACATTCCTTTCCCTCCAGTGATCTCCGGGCCTGCACAGTCCGAGCCCTCATCGTGCTGACACGCAAACACACACACACACACACACACGTGTTTTAAACTTGAGATCAAAACGTGCGTCCAGATGCTGAGTGACCCAGCCTGGACGAATGCTCTGATTTCCACAAGCATTTGTCATGATGATGTAAAAGCTCCATTAATGTTGTAACAGGAGCTCAGTTTTTAATCTGATGCATGACTAGCGTGCTAGAAAACATCAAGACAAAGACTTAAGGCAATTCCAAGCTACACGATATTGCCAAAAGTATTCACTCACCCATCCAAATCATTGAATTCAGGTGTTCCAATCACTTCCATGGCCACAGGTGTATAAAACCAAGCACCTAGGCATGCAGACTGCTTCTACAAACATTAGTGAAAGAACGGGTCGCTCTCAGGAGCTCGGTGAATTCCAGCGTGGTACCGTGATGCCACCTGTGCAACAAGTCCAGTCGTGAAATTTCCTCGCTACTAAATATTCCACAGTCGACTGTCAGTGCTATTATAACAAAGTGAAAGTGACTGGGAACGACAGCAACTCAGCCACGAAGTGGTACCACGTAAAATGACAGGGCGGGGTCAGCGGATGCTGAGGTGCATAGTGCGCAGAGGTCACCAACTTTCTGCAGAGTCGATCGCTACAGATCTCCAAACTTCATGTGGCCTTCAGATTAGCTCAAGAACAGTGTGTAGAGCTTCATGGAATGGGTTTCCATGGCCGAGCAGCTGCATCCAAGCCTTACATCACCGAGCACAATGCAAAGCGTCGGTTGCAGTGGTGTAAAGCACGCCGCCACTGGACTCTAGAGCAGTGGAGACGTGTTCTCTGGAGTGACGAATCTTGCTTCTCCATCTGGCAATCCGATGGACGAGTCTGGGTTTGGCGGTTGCCAGGAGAACGGTACTTGTCTGACTGCAGATTTTGGACAATTTCATGCTCCCAACTTTGTGGGAATACTTTTGGCAATATAGTGTAAGTTGTGCAACTTCTGATAGTAAGTGAAAGCAATTTATGTATTTGGACACCTGACACCTGAAAATTTGGACACCGCTGATAGCACAGCTGGAGATTTGAACCCTGGATCTAACCCTAGGCTAGCGCACTTACCCCTGCTGGTTTTAGATTTGTAAGGCGTGACTCACAGGAGTGCCCAGGCTGTGGCCGAGCTCGTGAGCGAAGGTCAAGTGGACAAATTTGGGGGGGAGGTAGAAGCCGTAGTTCTTCAAGGTGACGAGACCAGTGTTCAGGCTGGACATTCGATCGTCTTTTATGCGGACGGGTCTGGAACAGATTCCTCCCCAATCATCTACAGAGAGCCAAGAGAGGAACGTAGTGAAAAATGGGAATGTTTATGATACCTGAAGGTTCCAATCAGAGTGCTGTGGACTAGCCAAATAAAAAAGATGTTGCTGAATATTCAGCGTAAGAATATAATCAGTGCTTAAAATAAAGTATATAGTAAATATATAAAGAGAAAGAACACCATCAGCGGCTATTAAAAGAAAAAGAAAGGGTGGAACAGCCACTCCACCTCAAAATTCTCACATTTTCATATGTAAAGCAACCTTGGGTATAAGAAAGCCGCTATATACAGTATTTACAACTTATTATTATTAATATTATTACTTGCATCCAATGTGGCTTTCCATGTGGGTTCTGCTATTAGGAATGACAGCAAAAAAGCAAAAATACAGCAAAACGGCACCACACCCCCATCCGAGTTCCTGACACACGATAAAGAATGCCGACATATGTGCCAGCAGAAAAATTTGACTGAACTGTGCTTGGCATTACAGCCTCAGAGAGAGCAAGTAACACAGAAAAGCCAGCAAAGATCTGGGATGATAAAGGACTCCTCCAGCTGCCGATTAAAAGAACCGGCACTGTCAGTCATCTACACCTCCATGCCTCCCTGCTGGCCATTAATGGCATGGCAAGTGAGCATGATACAGTAATCCGTGCCTCCCTGCTGATCTATATGGCGGCCGGGCCTGTTACTGTCTAATCTTATAAATGTCCAGCTGCCTGGGCCGCCTCCATATTAACACCCAGGTGCATATCAGGTTGTGTTATTGTAATGAATTCCTGTCGGCGTTCTTTGCATACATGCTCGGTGTAATACAGTCCACTCTCCACTCTCCAGCTTTCTAAGAAATGGATCAGTTGACAGATTCAACAAGGATTTAGGACTCTCCCACAGTTACTCCGCGGAGGAGACGGGTCCACCGGAGCGGTCTTTGTTTCTCTTACAAGCATTTCCCAGCCATCTGATATATAAAACAATCCAGCGCTGATCACAAACAGATGGGCTTTATCACACCACCACATGGTCATACGGTTCCTCTTGATTCGATAAAGCTGAACCTTGTCGGTGTTATTAATCCCAGAGATCTCTGATCTGTCTATAAAAGCCGGAGACGCACTTATTCACTTGGATCTGTATTGATGGTTCATTGACTATTGGTTATCATAAGACCTTGCTCAAGGGTCCAACAGTGGTACCTTGGTGGTGGTGGGTTTAAACCAGTAACTTTGTGATCACTAGTCCAGTAATTACAATAAATTACAATAATAATAAAAAAAAATAATAATAATAATAAAAAATAAATAAATAAATAAATAAATAAATAAATAAATAAATACATAAATACATAAATAAATAAATAAATAAATAAATAAATAAATAAATAAATAAATAAATAAATAAATAAATAAATAAATAAATAAATAAAACAAGACATTCTATACAGGGTCTGCTTTTCTTGCCCTTGTTTAAACCTCCTAATATCAGTTCCATTACTTTGTGACTTGTGAATGTTCATGTGTGTAAAAGCTTTTCCTAGAAAGTCTTCTTGCTGAATTTGTTCTTCCAAACCCCATGAGAAAAAGTCAGATTTCCTCACTTCGCCTCAAACCTAATGACCTCCACAAATGCACTTTTTTTGGGGTGTGTGTGTGGGTGCACCGTGTGGTGTTGCTGCAGGAACTGATACTCCGTTTTACTGCTCGTAGTCCAGCATACTAGTCCTGTACTACCTGATACCACGGAATGTATCCCACTCTAAATGAGACCTGCTTGGACATGAGATGGCAGATGGACAGCGTGAGGTCCGGTCAGGGTTTTAAGGGGTTACCGTTCCTCCCACTGACCTCATCTTGGCTTTATCAAGCACTTTTTCCACTGGGATCAGACAGAGCCAATTTTGGCACATGATACTCCAATAGGGCCCCCAGGGGGGTACATCCAGAACTAACCGTCCAAAATCCTAATACACAGAGGCACCGGTTTGATTGACCAAGATAATAAATAAAGAGTAATATGTAACCTGCTTGTGCAATCCAAAAGTCTCCAACAACATGTGGTTAGTACATAACTAGCATAAACAACAACTGCAGCTGACTAGCACCTGTGTTCATTTCCACTCCTTAATACATCCTTGTATCAACTCCACTGACAGGTAAAGTGAATAACACCAAGTGAACATTTTATCTTCATAGTTGATGTTAGAAGCAGGAAAAATGAGCGAGCGTGAGGATTTGAGCGAGTTTGACAAGGACTAAATTATGATGGCTAGACAACTGGGTCAGAGCATTTTCAAAACTGCAGCTCTTGTGTGGTGTTCCCGGTCTGCAGTGGTCAGTATCTATCAAAAGTGGTCCAAGGAAGGAACAGTGGTAAACCGGCGACAGGGTCATGGGCGGTCAAGGCTCATTGATGGACGTGGGGAGCCAAGGCTGACCCGTGTGGTCCGGTCCAACAGACGAGCTGAAGAAGTTAATGCTGGTTCTGATAGAAAGGATCTGCTGCTAACATCTTGGTGCCAGGTGCCACAGCACATCTTCAGGGGTCTAGTGGAGTCCATGCCTTGATGGGTCAGGGCTGTTTTGGCAGCAAAAGGGGGACCAATTTACTCCTGAAATATATTAATGCGTTTTCAGGTGGTGCAGCAGTTTAATAGTCTAGCCCACAGGTTCAAATCCCAGTGGTGCTATAGACATAATTGGCTCTTGTCTGTGGCCAAAGCCTGTCGTGCATTCAGTGTTTCCAAGATGAACATTTAATTGGTGCATTTATACAACAACTATACGACCAAAAGTGGATAAACAGAATTTAAATAAAGGTTTTAAATGGAGCTTGTTGGACATTCCATTTTAAAAACAAATGCTACTAAAATAAAGTGACCTCTATGTGACCTTTTCAGCTATAACAACAGTCACTCTTCTGCGAAGTATGTCTGTGGGAATTTGTGCCCATTTAGTCAAAAGAATGTTAGTATGGCTGGGCACTGATGTTGGTCAAAAAGCCTCAACTGATGTTCCAGTTTATTCCAGAGCTGTTTAGTGGGGTTGAGGTTCTGGACAGTGGAGTTCCATCAGACCAAACTCTTTTGCCTACAGAGGTGCAGTCATGCGGAAAAAGGAAGCTGTACTTGCTGTACATTTTTTCCAAATGTAAGGAAGGTAGGACAGAAAGGTAAATGAATCTGGTGCTCTGTGCTGATTGGCCGCACAGATCAGATGTGCTGTTCCGCACATCCTCATTGCTTGGAAAGTGATACACAATTTTTTACATGACATTAAATAAGGACGCCAAGAAAAACATTCAGTAATCTGGAGCAAGCTTGTTTTCCACAACAGGGCAGTAAGCCAGTCATTGCTGTGAGCGTCTAGTGTTACCCATAAGCCCCCCTGAGCAAAACAGTGGGGCCTGGCACTGGATGAATGAAGCCCATTGCTCATAAAGCTGAGAAAATGAGAGGGCTTTGTTGTGATGGATGTGTTGTGCATGAGGGGGGTTAGGTTTACATTCCAGTGCTAGGCCAAGACCAGTTTTTTCCAGTTTTCTTTTTTTTTTTTTTAAGCAGGTACACCACATTTAAGCGTTTTTACTTTCCAGTCATGTGCACGATCAGTGAACCAGTGTGTAAAGTCACGTTAAAGTCATTAGGATGAAAACACTGCGAGTGCAGCAGGTGTGTTTATAGTTCTCTTTCCATGGTAGTTAAGCCACGCTGAAGAATGCGGTCATTCCTTGTTCAAGTTTTGGGGGGGTGAGATGGAGGGTCAGGCCACATTGCACACTTGTCACATGTCACTGTTTGCAGGGGCTCACGCCCACCTTCTTGGCCAATTACATCACACTTAGCCGACAGTGTGATCGCCAGGGGGCAGGTCTCACCTCCTGCAAGGACAACCGAACAAAGCCCAGCGTGCTCCGTCGCCAGCAGCGTGAGATCTGAGTGACATTAATGTACAACAATAAAGAAAGCAAAGCCTCGGACTTTTATTTTTTCTAATCGATTTTCCACGCACTGGTTCAGCAATGTGCTGTGTGACTGTGATTGAGACGAACCTGTCATGCTAAAAAGCGACAGACTGATGCATGAAAGCAATGCATAGGGCAGGGGGTCAAATTCCAATTTCCTGAGTAACACAAGCATCATGTGTGTTCTTAAAGGACCGTAAACAGGTTTCGTATGTCAGATCGTGTGTGAAGATAAACATTACGATCAGATTTGCTGTAATAAGCAATTTCTCAACTACACGTTTTCTATTTGCTGAATTTAGATCCACAAATTTGCCCCCGGGACCATGAGGACGACTCATTTGCTTTACACTATACAAACAAAAATATTGGGACACCTGACCATGAGCCTGTTAGACATACATTCCAAACAACGATCTGATTATAAAACTTATTTTCAGTGGAGAAACAATTTGGCAACCCAACAATTTGTAGTTTGGAATTCAAAGAAACCAACATCGGGCAGCACAGTGGCTCGGTGTGCTTCCCTGATGTGTGTATGTGTGTCTGCCCTGCGATGGACTGGCGCCCCGTCCTGTGTTACTGTGTGCCTTGTGAGTGAAAAACCAACATCACTTCCACCTTCTCCACACACAACAGCTCTACATATGCTACACCAAATAAACACAACAAATTCTGTCATAGATAATTTAATTTATTAGGAAACCGCATGTATTGCCTTTGTAAAAAAATGTTTGCCTGCTGGATACTCAGTCAAATAGTTCACCAAACTTAATTGGTAAGTCAATGTAGCTTATTGAAACAATCCAGGCTTAATTTAAGCCATGGAAAATATAAATCTCACCTATTTTAAACCCTGCCATCAAAGTCAGTTTCTACAGGAACACCATCACAAAAAAAAAATCTATGTTGTTCTTCTTCTTGTACACTCTTTGTAATAACTATAAAAATAGAAAATAGGGTAGTGTCCCCCTCAATATATGGTGTGATTACAGCCTTGACAGGAACCCAGGGACCTGGTGTACCAGAACTGAAATCTTTAGAACTGATTTGATGACCAGTGAACAAAATACAGTTAGTGTTAGAGTGCAGACATTAATGAAAGATAACAGTCTCACCTGGTTTTCCCTCCCAGGCCAGGCCGAGAACACCGTTGAAGTCTCGGTTGGTGAGGAGGTAAGATAGGCAGTAGTTACCCCAGTTCATCTCAGAAAAAACACTCAGCAGTTTCTCAGGGCCAACGTGTGTCTCCTGCAGGGGGTCGTCGGGGGCTTCCTCTGAAACCACCTGAGAAGAAACCAAGACAGAATGTCGTAATGCTGTCGTAGCTTTAGCTTTAATTTGCTTTTGATACATTTTTTTTCTACAATGAGACCTGGGAGGTGAACTTACACTCAGTGATTTCACCTTGAAGTTGATCACGTCGATCCCGTCAAAGTCTGCTTTGTGATAAATGTCATTTACGGCTCTCATGTAAGAGGCGACCTGTGAAAATGTGGTACAAATGAAATATAAATGTATGTTATAATATATTTGAGATGTTACTATAGTGAACACCCAACAGCCACTGGATATTTGAATATACAGCATATATGGTTGAAGGAAAATTCTGGCTTGTGTCATGATCCAGCATATCATGACTTAGTGCTCCCTGTAGAAAACGGCAACTTTAGCTGGACTGTGGCGAGCCAAGTCAAGTGAGGTCTGATGTAATGCCTGAGAGGGACAATATTAAAATGACGGGTAGAAAATGACAAATGATCCGCGCTGGCCTGGATAAAGTAGTGTTACTCCATCACTCTGAGAGATGCAGCAGTTATGAAACTGTAGTTCAATCTGTAGCACAGAGTGAATACTGTAAATGGAAACGAGCTCAGAAATGTCAAAATGTGGTCTGTAAAGCTCTGAGTATAAATATGAGCAGATGCTACATTTATTAGCATGTGCTGCAGCAGATCTGTAATATTGGTAAACAAACTAATGTAGGACAGTGTAAATACTGTTAATGTAAATGTTATCAATTAACGTTAAATAAAACAGCTTTTTAACATACAGCAGCTTTAAATGTCAAAATCTAGTCTGTAAAGCTCTAAATTTAAATATGAGCAGATGCTACATTTACTAGCATGTACAGCATGTGCTGCAACAGACCTGTAATGATAGTAAACAAACTATTGCACACAGTGAATATTTGGAAACAAGCTCAGCAATGAACTTCATTCAGATGTTGTTAAAGTAGTAAATACTTGCATAACAGCGAGTAATAAACACTAATATAAGTTACCACATACAGTATTGTGTGCAAACACAGGATGTGGATGTGACATTCCTACGCACCACGCCGCACACAGCTCTTATCTTTAGCGTACATAACCTTGATTAATGTCCATATTTTGTGTGATTTAGTTAGACGAGAACGACCTGTCCCCAGAGGGAAGGTAAACAACTTGATTCAACTTTGGAGACTTTAAAAGATCCTCCCACCATTTATAAAAAGTCCAACTGAGCCAAAAAGAGAGCTGTACATAATCTGAGGTATGAAAAATAATCACACTGTAATACAAACATCCAGAAATGATCGACAGTGTGACTACAGGGTGATGAGAATAATCCCGTTTCCAATCATTGTTTGATCACATTTGGGTTGAATGACCGACGCGTATTGAATTTTTTGATCACCTGGGCTACGACGGCCTCGATGCTGCCAAATCTCTGATAAAACAAATAGTCGACGTGCAGATGGAGGAGGCAGGTGGTTTTGGACTGGTCGACTGTCCGCTTTGACCTGGGCATCGGGCCATCCTGTGGGTCACAGCACACACACACACACACACACACACACACATAAAATCACATTTGTTTGAATAATATTAACTGAGTCAAAATCTGAACCCATATAGATGGTCGGACAGGTAGATAGATAAATAGATAGACAAACAGATAGAGTGACAGACAGATAGACAGACAGACAGACAGACAGACAGACAGACGGACAAACAGACAGACAGATAGATAGACATATAGATAGACAGGTAGATAAATAAACAGACAGACAGACAGATAGATAGACGGATAGATAGATAGATAGATAGATAGATAGATAGATAGATAGATAGATAGATAGACAGACAGACAGACAGACAGACAGACAGACAGACAGACAGACATATTGACAGACAGACAGACATATTGACAGACAGACTGACAGACAGACAGACAGACAGATAGATAGACAGATAGACATATTGACAGACAGACAGACAGACAGACAGACAGACAGACAGACAGACAGACAGACAGATAGATGGGTAGATAAATAAACAGACAGACAGACAGATAGATAGACGGATAGACAGACAGATAGATGATAGATAGATAGACAGATAGACATATTGACAGAGACAGACAGACAGACAGACAGACAGACAGACAGACAGACAGATAGATAGATAGATAGATAGATAGATAGATAGATAGATAGATAGACAGATGATAGATAGATAGATAGATAGATAGATAGATAGATAGATAGATAGATAGATAGATAGATAGATAGATAGATAGATAGATAGATAGACAGACAGGTAACTTTTATACAGCTAAATAATGACGAAGTTCATTCATGGTTACAAGCTGCTGCTGGACTTTAAACTAAACTAAATCCTTTTTAGTTTCATTACAACTCATCCTAATAAAGGTCAGTGTGGGTTCAGAAGCAAATTTTTAAACAGCCATGGTCAATTGTAATGTCCTTTTAAAAAACCTTAACACACCCTCTACAGGAAAGAAACGTAAATATCTGCACAACTAATGCACAAAAAGTACTGGGACACCCCTTCTAATTATTGAATTCATGTGTTTCAGCCACAACAATTGCTAACACGTGTAATAAATACATTTTGCAGCAACAGTTCTTGTTCTTGCACAACTGTGGCTCTATAAAGACATCAAGAAAAGCTCGGTTTAGAGCAACTTCAGTGTCCTGCACAGAGCCCTGACCTCAACCTCACTGAACAGCTCTGGAATGAACCGGAACATCAACTAAGGCTTTCTTGACCGACATCAGTGCCCAGCCATACAAACAGTGTCATCTTCTCAGAAGAGCGACTGTTGTTATATCTGACAAGCTCACACAGAGGTCACTCTATTATAATACTATTTGCTTTTGAAATGGGACGCCCAAACAAAACTCTGTGTAATCGGCTGAACACGGAGCAAAAGGATGCTGATTCAGGTTTAGCTGAAGGGCTGTGTCTCAATCCATACACAAAATCCTATAAAAAACATTACTCGAATTTCCCTCATGGGGATCAGTAAAGGAAGGAATTTTATCTTATCTTATTTTAACAAGAAAAGTATTAAATATAAAACATGCACATGCCACATTTTGTTGTTTATTGTCACTGTTTATCTCAGTAAATAAAACGTCATTGTGCATTAAAACGTACAGAGTTTATTTCATGTACAGAATGTGTCGACTTATCTTCACTTTTAACCTATTTTCAATTTATCATTTCTAAGGGAAAAAACACCGGGCAGCCAGTCTCTGGTCTCCTCTAAATTAACGGGTGTTTATCTGATTAAACAACAATTCATTCATGTGGTCAAATCAAGCTGTAATTAAGCACTTTGTGGTTTAGGACACTCCCAGGAAGGGAGTGGATGCGGCCGGGTGGAACACTGTCATCCTGTCTGAATATAGTGAGCACAAAATAAGGCAGAAGAAGTGTGTGTGTGTGTGTGTGTGTGTGTATGTGTGTGTGTGTGTAAAATGTCTGAATGTTAGGTCATGTCTGACCTGTCTGTGGTTTTGGATGACGCTGTAAAGTCGGTCTGTAGCACAGAATCCAGCACGGTTACGTCCCAGTGAAACATTATCTACATACACACACACACACACACAGAGGGAGAGGGAGAGAGGTATACACTGGGGTTACTATCAGCCAAACGAATATACACGTCTGAACCAACACATTTTAAATAAAAGCTACATGTGCTGTATGATGAGAGTGAGAGTGGGAGTAAACAAATCAAATCCTTCAGCTGTGAGGACTGTTTTACAGTGTGTACAATTACTCAACATGATAGATATAATAAACAAGATTTGATATAATAAACAAAACTCGCTGTATTGGGCTGCACATGGAGCAGAGAGGATAAAGATTCAGCTTCAGCTGAAGGGCTGTGTCTCAATCTACACTCAAAACCCTATACAGTGTGCTCGAAATCCAGTAGTCTTGCCAAGGGTTCAAACATTAAATATAAGATATTTGTACAACAACAGCTCTGCTCTGCTCCCAGTCCATCCTGCTCCAGTTTCATTCTGATTTATGTACATGTGATGCTTTTTATCCATTTAATTAGTTGTATTTTTTTTCTCATTCCAGATTTTCTACAAAACCAAAACATTTGAAATGCACGCTTAATCATGAAGGCCTCCCAGGATAGAAGTTGCCGGAAAAGTCACGTAACGACGTTCCTCGTGTGAACAGTCGTAAACCTGGAGCACAGAATCATCTAACAGGAATCTCTCCACACAAATAAACAGATGCAGGATGTGTAAACAACTCCACACATGTGGCTGCAGGTCTGAGACTCTTTATAACATTTGATCCACGATAGTTCATTTGAAGCGGACCGAGGAGGCTCTTCCTGGATCAGTGAAGTCCCCCGAAACATGAGAGGACTACGGTTACTGTCGGACACTGGCCCACTTACAGAATTACTTCCAGACTGTGGGTTAATTTCGAATGATTCTGCATTTAAAACAAACTATCACTAAGACCTCAAAAATACTGGAGGTATTTATCAGACCGTCTGCACTGAGGAGGAGGAGAAGAAATGAAATGAAAACATTCCAAATCCTGCAGCATGAAATGATTCGTTACACCCCTGATCATTAAAATATAGTTTTAAATTTATGTTTTATCTAATTCAGAATATCAGTAGCTAAGTAAGGAAGGAAGGAAGGAAGGAAGAAGGAAGGAAAAAGAAAGAAGGAAGAAAGGAAGGAAGCAAGCAAGGAAGGAAGGACAGAAAAGAAGGAAGGACTGAAGGAAGAAGAAAGGAAGGGGAAGGAAGGAAGGAAAAAAGGAAGGAAGAAGGAAGGGGAAAAGGAAGGGGAAGGAAGGAAGGAAGAAGGAAGGGAAAAAGGAAGGGGAAGGAAGGAAGGAAGAAGGGAGGAGGGAAGGGGGGAAGGAAGGAAGGGGAAGGGGGGAAGGAAGTGGCCTACACAGAACCCCGACACCTTCAAAATAAGTTGGACCATTGATAAACTAGTCCTGCTCATCCAACATGGCCTTACAAATGCCTTTACTTTACTGAATGGGCACAAATTCCCACAGAAACACTTTTCTCAGAAGAGTGGAGACTGTTGTAGATGCAAAGGAAGTGGGGTTTGAAATAATAATGTCCATCATTTTGGAATAGGATGGCCCACAAGCTCAGTGTCGGGTGTCCAAATAATAAAGCAGTGAGATGATCTCTCTCAGCTGTTGTGACGCTCCATGGTTGCAACACACCTCGAACACTTGAATCTATAAGTGGTGTTTATGTAACTAATCACAGCTAAAGAAATTGAAGGATCATTACTGAGTCCCAGTAATCTTGTCTTTCTCATTCTCCAGAATCACGTACCAATATCATCCTCGTGGTAGATGATGGAGTGATGATCGGACCGCTCAGCAGTCGAGTTATACAGAGACTCGACGTAGAACGTGCCATTTGAGGTTTTGATGACGCCTTCAAACTGGCCATCAAGGACTGAACCCTCACATGAAGATCTGTCATCATCTATGTTTAAGCAGAAAAAAATATATAATTTTACTTTTCATGTATAAATATATACACCAACCTGGCATAACATTATGACAGCTGAAGTGAATAACACTGATTATCTCTTCATCACGGGACCTGTTAGTGGGTGGGATATATAAGACAGCGGGTGAACATTTTATCCTCAAAGTTGATGTTAGATCTCCAAAACTGCAGCTCTTGTGGGGTGTTCCCAGTCTGCAGTGGTCAGTGATGAGTTTGAGGTGTTGACTTGGCCTCCAAATTCCCCATATCTCAATCCAATCGACCATCTGTGGGATGTGCTGGACAAACAAGTCCAATCTATGGAGCCCCCACCTCACAACTTACAGGAGTTAAAGAATCTGCTGCTAACATCTTGGTGCCAGATACCACAGCACACCTTCAGGGGTCTAGTGGAGTCCAAGCCTCGATGGGTCAGGGCTGTTTTAGCAGCAGTAGGGGGACCAACGCAATATTAGAAAGGTGGTCATAATGTTATGCATAATCGGTGTATATAGGCCAGTGGTTTATTGACATTTGTCAGCTGGGCCACAACAGCGGACTAAACCCGGTCCTGTGGGTGCACACTCACTAATGTATATTAACTTTTTACAACTTCATACACACACCGATGTCTTTGTACCTTCCAGCTTTCCTGAGTAGACGTGAGAGAGGTCGCCCCTCCGTGAGCCGTTTTCAGACAGGACCTTGAAATCATCGGCAAATCCTTCAAAGTCTCGCTTGAGTCGTAAATGGAAAAGCCTGTGATAAAGCAGTGATTTATGAAGCATCTTATGACAAAGCTAAACAGAAGTCTGTGGTATAAAGAGGTTGTAGATAAAGTGCACTAACTTCTGATAAGCCTCAAAGTCCAAGTGCAGCTCCTGGGAGTCCGGGTCGATGTGGCGCTTCAGTCTGTGGTGCTGCTGATGTACAGCAGTTTTGTCGTAAGTGAGGGTCTCGTAGTACTTCAGGTACGGTCGGACATCTCTGGTGTCATCTACAGTGAACAGAGTTTCATGCAGAGTCTGTCAGAGTGAAAACTTACAGTTTATGTCTTATAAGTTGGGACAGGCGGGTTATTTAGCTGTGATGTAACATTCTCGCTATAGTCGGGCCTTCCTGGTCTGAACTGCACCACATGTTGATGTATGTTGATGGATAAATTAGTTGTGCGAAGTACTGTTCATGTTGTATATCTGCCTTGTAGCCTGTTTTGGGTGGACTCCAGACCTACCACAATCATGACCAGGTGTAAGCAGTACGAGAAAAAAAAGGATAAATTACGATAAATCAGCACATTTGTCATAAGTACGAAAAGAGAACAAGTAAAAAGAGGGAAAGTACATCGATCAGCCATAACATTAAAACCACCTCCTTGTTACTACACTCACTGTCCATTTTATCAGCTCCACTTACCATATAGAAGCACTTTGTAGTTCTACAATTACTGACTGTAGTCCATCTGTTTCTCTGCATGCTTTGTTAGCCCCCTTTCATGCTGTTCTTCAATGGTCAGGACCCCCACAGAGCAGGTATTATTTGGGTGGTGGATCATTCTCAGCACTGCAGTGACACTTACATGGTGGTGGTGTGTTAGTGTGTGTTGTGCTGGTATGAGTGGATCAGACACAGCAGCGCTGATGGAGTTTTTAAACACCTCACTGTCACTGCTGGACTGAGAATAGTCCAACAACCAAAAATATCAAGCCAACAGCGCCCCGTGGGCAGCATCCTGTGACCACTGATGAAGCTCTAGAAGATGACCGACTCAAACAGCAGCAATAGATGAGCGATCGTCTCTGACTTTACATCTACACAAGGTGGACCAACTAGGTAGGAGTGTCTAATAGAGTGGACAGTGAGTGGACACGGTACTTAAAAACTGATCCACTCAAACCAACATAACACACACTAACACACCACCACCATGTCAGTGTCACTGCAGTGCTGAGAATGATCCACCACCTAAATAATACCTGCTCAGTGGTGGTCCTGTGGGGGTCCTGACCATTGAAGAACAGCATGAAAGGGGGCTAAAAAAGTATGTAGAGAAACAGATGGACTACAGTCAGTAATTGTAGAACTACAAAGTGCTTCTGTATGATAAGTGGAGCTGATAAAATGGACAGTGAGTGTAGAAACAAGGAGGTGGTTTTAATGTTATGGCTGATCGGTGTATCTTGGCTTGCGTAAAGATTTCTTCATTATTGTTTCAGACAGTGGAAAAGCAAACTGTAGTCATGAGCAAATGTATGAGCATGAACCAGGTCTGGGAAAAATCAGTAAAATGAATAAGAGCAGAGTTTAAAACATGGTGTGTTTGGAAAAAAGGCAGCTGCAAGAAAGCACTGATGAACAAGCACCATACAAAGCTCTGACTGATCCAACAGTAACACGTTACCCAAACTGTACTACAATACTTAGACAAAACAATAACCCATATATTCCTTTCTGTTTTAGTTTAACATGCATCTGGAGGACAAGTTCAGACAGGCCGCCCTTTCACACATCACTCCGGTTTCACTACAGGCCAAAGAGCTTCGTCCACACTCCCTCCACAGCCAGCAACCTTAAAATCAATGTCACACGTGAAACGAGACAGAAGATGAGCTGTCCTACCTGCACAATGAACCACACACAGGAGCAGAAAAATACACGTGAAGATCTTCAGAGCGCTCTGATCCTCGACTGCCATGTTCACTGACTGATTAGCGGAAGATGTTATAGAAAGGAAGGAATGCATGAACCTCCACAAGCCTGAGCAACACTAACGGATTCAGACATGCTGATGTGTTGGGTGACATCTACTTCACAGGAGGAAGTTCCTGATGTAAATATCTAGCATTTATTTATTTATTACTGGACCTAAGTTTCACTTTTTTTTCCTCAGTTTCACTTTTAAACTTGTGTTACAGCTCAGGGTTCTGAGAAACGCTGAGAATCAGCCTTTTTTCGAGAGAGTCTAAAACGCTTATCATTAAAAAGCAGCGCAAAAGCTATTGTGCCGCTTCTTATGTGAATGCACCGGTATTGAACAGAATACTGTATTCCAAAATCAAGCAGCTCCACGATTAAGAAGAATAAGAAACCAATAAAGAATTACAGTAAAGGTAAAGTGCAGCTTTTATTGTATTTATTATTGATTTTGAACTGTTCTTAAATGTACTTCAGTGTTTTTATATTATTTTTGTGTTATTTTCAGTGTATAAGAGACAGAAACAACCCCATTATTTTACATTAGTCGAAAATATATGCAGTTCCACGGGACCATGGAATGCGTTAACAGGTTTCCCAAACATCCTTATGGGAAAAAATATCTTAAGTTTCAAGGTGCCGCTGTATTTCCGTTAGTGTGTATATTTTTACATGGGAATGTAAATGAAGGTCACACAGGTTCAAAGTACAATACGTGCGTGTACTTTCTCATGCCAAAATATCAACACCACCCCCTAAAAAAAAGCACAAGGCCGTTCCAGTACATGTATTTCTGTGAATGCACTGGAATTTAACACCAGAGAAAAAAAAAACAGGTTGGTTTATAAACCCACAGGTTAACTTCAGTCGTGGAACTGACCTTGTAAAAGACAGTGGGAATATAAACACGTATATAGACGAGAGAATGTAAATCTGATCCAGGTTCCACCTCCTGAACCCCCTGCTCTGCTCTGATTGGCTCCGGAGGAACAGCCTGATACACAAATATGACCTCATTAACTCCCACACGACTCAAGGTTACAGAGGAGGCGTAACGTCGTCCAGGCCCCCCACACTGCATATGTTCCAGTCTCAGGGTCAAACTGATTCGACCTGAAGACTCTCAGAGCTGAAATTTCTCCTCCGCCTTGAGCAACAGCAGCCGGCTGCCTTTTCGTCTCTTTCTTATAATCTGCAGGATGCTTACTCAACTGCCCCACGCTGCAAGAGGGACATTCTTCATCCTTATCTAAGAACTTGTGTCAGATTGCTGCACCGCTGACCCAAGCGACAAATATTTCTGATACGATTGCATCCACGGTGCCACTTGAGAAAAGACTGTACTGAAGGATTCTTACTGTCTAGGTCAATTCAGTGTCAGAATTACTAACGTTTTTCATTTCTCCTTCACGTCGCTTCATTTTATAGCAAAATATTAGCATCACATTTTTAGAATAACCTGGTATTGCTTAGCATTCAAAAAGAAAAAATCAGCTCCTAAAAACAATCATTAATATAAGCACACAACCCCCGATCAGTTAAGAATATTTGATATAAACGCATATACTGTGCTTTCTATCTACTAGCTAAAGAAAAAATAACATTGCAGGTCTATTTTAAATACAATCTATTGGATACTTCTGGTCGAAATACATGTTTATATATATATATATATATGTACAGTATTGTAGTATTTTGAGTGTGTGTGTGTGTGTGTATATACTGTATATATATACACTGATCAGCCATAACATTAAAACCACCTTCTTGTTTCTACACTCACTGTCCATTTTATCAGCTCCACTTACCATATAGAAGCACTTTATAGTTCTACAATTACTGACTGTGGTCCATCTGTTTCTCTGCATGCTTTTTTAGCCCCTTTCATGCTGTTCTTCAATAGTCAGGACCCCCACAGGACCCCCACAGAGCAGGTATTATTTAGGTGGTGGATCATTCTCAGCACTGCAGTGACACTGACATGGTGGTGGTGTGTTAGTGTGTGTTGTGCTGGTATGAGCGGATCAGACACAGCTGCACTGATGGAGTTTTTAAACACCTCACTGTCACTGCTGGACTGAGAATAGTCCACCAACCAAAAATATATCCAGCCAACAGCGCCCCGTGGGCAGCGTCCAATGACCACTGATGAAGGTCTAGAAGATGACCGACTCAAACAGCAGCAATAGATGAGCGATCGTCTCTGACTTTACATCTACAAGGTGGACCAACTAGGTAGGAGTGTCCAGTGAGTGGACACGGTATTTAAAAACTCCAGCAGCACTGCTGTCTGATCCACTCATACCAGCACAACACACACTAACACACCACCACCATGTCAGTGTCACTGCAGTGCTGAGAATGATCCACCACCTAAATAATACCTGCTCTGTGGGGGTCCTGACCATTGAAGAACAGCATGAAAGGGGGCTAACAAAGCATGCAGAGAAACAGATGGACTACAGTCAGTAATTGTAGAACTACAAAGTGCTTTTATATGGTAAGTGGAGCTGATAAAATGGACAGTGAGTGTAGAAACCGGGAGGTGGTTTTAATGTTATGACTGATCGGTGTATATACACAATACTATCGATCTATTTATCTAGATAGATAGATAGATAGATAGATAGATAGATAGATAGAGATAGATAGACGGATGAAATTCAGAATCAAAGCCATGTCTCTGGAGCTGTGCCCCACACACACACAGTCAGAAGCTGAACGTATTTAATGAAACGTTTATTCACTCATCATCCAAACATACAGTGTGAAAAATGTTCCTCATGCACTTTTTACAGATTTAAGTTGGTTTAATAAAAATGAAAGAAAAAATGATAAAAAAGCTGCTGCAGTTAGGAAATAAGACTAATGTGACTGCGCCACCTGCTGGCCAACACCACAAACGTGCTTGACTACCAAAACGGATGGACACTCATGTTACAGGAACCTGTTAGATCAACATGATCCAGGGAAACAAAAATCAGGCAAATAAAACAAATCCCTGACGAAAACTGGCGTGTTTTCTAGATCCTCAAACGATCAGCGTTTAACGTTCCTGAGCGCTTACCGAGAGACGACGTATTAAAACGGGGGGGGCGGGGGGGGGGGGGGGGGGGTGTCGATCTGTAACCAATCTGAACAAAGTCAAAACATAAAACCGTATGTTTGTCTTTTTATCTTAAAAAAAAGAACACATTTACAAAGCATCAGAAGCTATATACACGCTGCCAATGATTCAGTACAAAACGAGACTTATGAAGGGACTGTGGGTCAGTAGCGACGGTTGAAGGCTCCGCCACCCTGTATGCCACTGCCGCCGCCGCTGCCGCCGCCACCGCCACCACCCTGCATCATCTGGCTCGGTCGGTTTAGGTTTCCGGATGTTTGCTGAGAAGGTCCCGACTGCATGAATCCACCACGACTGAGGAGCAACAAGAAGTAGAATTAATAGGAAGTAAACTTTTCAATATTGATTAGTGCTACATCATCTACTTCTGTAAGCTTAGCTTTGACTGCAGCTGAGATAATAACGTGAATTTATTTATTTATTTATTAGGATTTTAATGTCATGTTTTACACACTTTGGTTACATTCATGACAGGACAGGTAGTTACTCTGTACACAGGATTCATCAGCTCAAGTCTTAAATGTTGAACACAGTCATGGACAATTTTGTATCTCCAATTCACCTCACTTGCACGTCTTTGGACTGTAGGAGGAAACCGGAGCTCACAGACACGGGGAGAACATGCAGACTCCACACAGAAAGGCCCCAGACTGCATCACCTGGGAATCTAACCCAGGACCTTCTTGCTGTGAGGCGACAGTGCTACCCATTAAGCCACTGTGCCGCCCTTCTTAACGTGAAACTTATTAGAACCTCAGCTCTGCTATCAGCCGGCTTGGCCTCTACACAGACGACTGGCTAGGTCTGAGAGAAGGCAGGTCAAAGGAACTCCCCAATGCTGCTGCAATTGCGGCCTCTGCTGGCTGATCGGAGGCTACGGCCCTCCTCGTTTAGGTTTTGGGGTCCGCAGCATTGAGCAGTGCAAGTAAGTAACTGGATATAGACCAGATTGGGAGAAAAAGGGAGAATGCAAAAATAGAATATTTATTTATTTATTTATTGGGGTTTTAACGGCATGTTTAACACGTGTGTGTCATTTAATGGCAAAATAGGCATTGTGTTTCTGTCTATTTTATCTTGTCTTTATATTTTTATTGTCATTTCAATGGCTGCAAAGCAAAAATAGAATAAAAAACACAATAGCAAGAAGTTAAAAGTCAAAATCAAGTCTTGACACGAATGTGAGTTAATCCAGTGTGTACATTAGCTAAATATAAACCTAAAGATAAAGATGGCACAATGATCTGAGATATTTAAGAAGGTTTCTCTCACCTGCTCATTCCTCCTCTACCCATGTTACCCTGGCCTGGACCTGTAGGGGTGAGAACGTTTTCGGTCAGTACAGAACTATAGAAGGTTTAACTCTGTATGTATGAGCTTTATTCAGTGTTTAGAGCTCCACGTACCCTGCCAGGGTCTGTCTCCATCCATCTTACGTTCAGGGTCCCAGTCTCGGACGCCCCTGCACACACACACACACACACACACACACGAAAACTGGTTAAAACATTCATAACAGGTGACTTGCTGGCACTGAAAAAAATAAAAATAAAAACAACATGTTGCATCTTCAGTTGAGGCTTCCTAGACTTTCTTGCTTTTTTGACTAGCAGGGCACAAATTCCCACAGACATACTGCTGACATGCTATAGTCTTGTGAGTAACCGTCTCAGAAGAGTGCCCGTTATAGTTGACTATCCATTTATCCAACTTTTAACGCCGTGTTTACTCTTGCGAGTTATATTCAATGTTCACTTGCTGCCTAATATACCACCCCCCCCCCCCCCCACCCCACCCCCCCGGAACCATTATGAAGCGATAATCAGTGTTATTCACTTCACCTGTCAGTGGTCATAATGTTATGCCTGCTAGGTGTATTTTCTGCATTTAACGTCAGTGCAGAAGTGTAATATTTTACCTGCCAGATCCGGGCCGAGGTCCATTCATGGGGCGCTTATCAAAACCACCAACACCACTGCCACCACCACCACCACCACCACCACCCCAGTTATCCCGAGAGTCTTTGCCATGTCTGTCCCGGTCAGAGAAATGCTGCAGAGGCAGAGAGAGAAAGAGAGAGAGAGAGAGAGAGAGGTAAGCACACACAGCACTTACAATTTACTTTAAATAGTGAGCACATTCGCTTTCTTTTCCCTGATCTAACATACATGCACAACATTATAAAGTCAGTTCCTGTTATTTAAGAATTAATTCATGACTGAGAGATTTTTTTTATTACCTGTCCGTTTCGGTCTCCAGACATGCCTCCTCTCGGACTGTTCCTCCTAAAAGACGAGGTTAAAATGCCGTTAGATCAAGGACATGCTACTTGTATTTGTACTTGTGCATTAACAGCTCATATCAAACGCCAACTCCAAGCTACATGTTCACTCTGAATGCCTGAACACACAAGCTGCAGAGGGCAGCACGTTTTGTCCTACTGGAAAACGAGTTGGCATCTTTTTGGGCTTTATTAGGTAAATTTATTTATTTATTAATTTATTAGGATTTTAACGTCTTTAACGTCAGAATGTTTTTACACAGTCATGGACAATTTTGTATCTCCAATTCACCTCACTTGCACCCGGACCACTCCACCTGGGAATCGAACCCAGGACCTTCTTGCTGTGAGGCGACAGCGCTACCCACCGAGCCACAGTGCCGTCCCTTGATCAGGTAAAAGGTGAGAAAAGCATGACACACCTGTCCATGAACATGTTGTCCTGGAAGCGGTTACGGTCTCGATGGTCAAAGTCTTGGAAGCGGTCCTGCCGTCCGAAGCGATCGTCCATGGACATCCTCTTAGCCGGCCAGCCGTCTTTTCTGTAAGCAGTGTAAAACATCAACACATCAGCTTGATATTAAATCTGAATATTTTGATTAGATTCTAAACCTCTCGACATTTATGGTGCAGCGGTAAAACACGCTAGCACAACAGAGCTGACATCTCAAACTCACAAGTTCGAATCTCAGCTCTGCTAAGGGCAGGCCAGGCAACTGTACAGACAATAATTGAACCAACAGAGGGAGAGAGGAAGGGTCAGAGGGATTCCTCATAATTGCTGCAAGTATGACCTCTGTTGGCTGATTGATGGCACTGCACCGAGAGGGGGGATAATTGAGATCGGTGCGTGACTCTCCTTGTGCAATACGGATCACCTACTGCACACATGTTGAAAGGGGGTGCGTGTTATTCACGGCTCTCCTCGGTCAGGAATGGAGGTCAGAATCATCATAACTGAAGTATTTGTAAAGGACGTTTAATGAAAGTGAAGCTTCACACCTCCGTTTTAAACCCATAAATCTGTGTTTCATCACCTGGAGTCCATGTCGAAGGGCCTCTTGCGGTGCTCGCGTTCTAAGCAGAGCCGTTCCTGCTCTATGCGCAGATCCTCGCGTTCGCGCTGGATCCGCTCCTGCTCGCGCTTGCGCTCGTACTCCAGACGCATGCGCTCGCGTTCCAGGAACTCGTGCTCCTTCCGATCGTCGTCCAGCCGCCGCCTCTCTAACTCCACCCATTTTCTTTTGCGCTGCAACCTCTCGCGCTCCTCTCGCTCACGGAACAGGCGGATACGCTCCCGCTCGCTGTGGCTATCGTTATCGCTGGTGCAGAGACAAGCGTAAAACAAACGTAAGAAAAGTCAATTTACACGTACAAAGAAAAAAACAATACTGAAACAAGTATTTTTTGTAGATTTACTGTATTGGCATATTTCAGACTCAGCATTTCTAGTTTAACGTCATGTTTTACACTTTGGTTACATTCATGACAGGAACGGTAGTTACTGGTTACACAAGGTTCATCAGTTCTCAAGGTTATATCGAACACAGTCATGGACAACTTAGTGTCTCCAATTCACCTCACTTGCACGTCTTTGGACAACATGCAAACTACACACAGAAAGGACCGCCCCACCTGGGGATCGAACCCAGGACCTTCTTGCTGTGAGGCGACAGTGCTCAGCAATTCTAGTAAAAGATGGAAACTAAATAATAAAGTAAATAATGGAACTGACCTTTTAATTATAACTGCATTAAATAAATATTTTGGCTCAAAAAAGGAACTTTAGCAATCAGAAATAATTAACCCCTCAAACAAAACAAGGATTTATAACTCTAAACTCTTATACAGAGCTGGATTTTTGCTTTCAATTTAGTCTTCATTTGCTAAATGATGGAGCAAACATAAAAAATGATGTTAATACTGCCATGTCGCCACTTTATTTACCTCCTACATAACATTGCTGATCTTAAAAGCTACTGCAAGTCTGTCTACAGGACCTCGTTTTTAGTTACAACATTGTTAAACTATTAGGACTCAATAACCAGCCTTCATTCGATGCAGCTGTGATGTGTTTATATATACAGTATATATATATATATAAACCACCAGCCAGAGATTAACATGTTTAAGGTGTAAAAGAAGATTTATATATGATAATACTAAAAACAAAAACATCCAGACATGCTAACAGCTTTTTCCCCAGAGCTGTAACACTTCTTAACCACAGTTGTTCTCTTGGGTAACAGTCCGTGTGCTGTCGGGTCTGTTAAATATGTTATATGTTATATGTTACATGTCATACATGTGTTATTATCTGTACTATTATGTGTATTGTGTGTACTACTATGTGGACTATTATGTGTATCACCAAAGCAAATTCCTTGTATGTGTAACATACCTGGCGAAATAAAGTGATTGATATTTTATAAAATAAACATGATATAATGCTTAACACTATATAAAGTGCAGTGGATTGGTTTTGTGTTGAAACACAGAATCAGCACAGCTATTTTGAGGTGTCCATAAATATGAGTCAGTGACGCCGGTCGCAAAAGTCATGTGACTCATTACACTGGGAATGTGAATTAGCCAGAAAGGTGACAGAAAATATCTGGTTATTTATGAACCTTCTATAAACAATCTACCACCGGGCAAATAATTACTGGTATGGTATGAAATGGTATGAAAGCACTGTTGAGTTTACATGAACCTCTACAGAGTTGAGAATGAATTTTATAGCTTTTAGGAACTGGGGCAACACACATACATCTAAACAGCAGACGTCTGGAATACCTACCCAGAATGCCTGCGTCTCTCCACCTCTCTGATCTCCCTCTCTCGCTGCCTCTGCCTCTCACGCTCCCGCTGGGCTTTGATCTGATCGAATGACAGGATGTCCTTCGAGTCTTTGCTAGAAGATCTGCGGTCCTGCAGGAGGAAAAATTACTTTATCACAATTTCATCCAAAACGACGCACAACCAAGACCCAAAACAATACAAGAAATAGATGCTGCTGTGCGAGATACAGATCCCCATGTGTATGTATGTTTGTTTTTATAGTGCCATGTCACATTTATGATATTCATGGCAGGAATCGTTTATATTATTAAGGAATTTGAGGATTATTACTGTATTATCTTGGGTGAGAGGTTTAGTGTACCAAGCATATGTATTCTTTCATACATTTAGGATGTGTTTTGTGATGATGGGTGTCTCACATTCCTCACAAAGTCTCAAGTCTTCTCCTAGTATTAAGTGTTGGTGTGTCAATCTGGAACGGCCTATTCTACGTCTAGTGTAGATAACCTGGTCTGTACGTTTTCCATGACGTATTTTTGGTTTATTTCTGACGTTGGGGTGAATTTCAAGTAGTTTACTGTTCGTTTGTGTGTTCCATTGAAGTTGCCATTTATTTTTAATGTAGTAATTTATAAGGGGTTTGATGTCCGTTGGTGGAAGTTTGAGGTTAATAATGGTTTTGTAGAGATCTCGAATCCCCATATAAACCTTAATCATGTAGGTAAAAAGAAGTGGTCGGCTACTGCATGCGTGTTGGAGGGGGCGTGTTAGTGGAGGTCTGCAGCAGTAGAGGTGGAAATACAAATCAGGTCATTGGATATGACTAGATTGGGAGAAAATTGCAGGAAATGCAAAAATGCATTAGGATATCCAACAAAAACAGCAAGGAGGGAGAGAAACATTTAGCCACCACTTTATATATACACACAGTAACCTAGATTTCCCATTTAAGAATAAATAATACAGGAAACTCTACAGGAAACAAAAGTCTGCACATTTTAATTCCCAATTATAGCTTATTTGCTTCCTTCATCATACTGTGGGAAAGGATGCATTTTTAAAAATTCAGCATTATGAACAAACTGTGGCCTGTGCGTGTTTGTTTATTAGGATTTTAACGTCATGTTTTACACTTTGGTTACATTCATGACAGGAACGGTAGTTACTCATTACACAAGATTAATCAGTTCACACAAGGTTATATCAAACACAGTCATGGACAATTTTGTATCTCCAATTCACCTCACTTGCACGTCTTTGGACTGTGGGAGGAAACCGGAGCTCCCGGAGGAAACCCACACAGACACGGGGAGAACATGCAAACTCCACACAGAAAGGACCCGGACCGCCCCACCTGGGGATCGAACCCAGGACCTTCTTGCTGTGAGGCGACAGTGCTATGGCCTGTGCGTGTAAATTTGATAAATTAATGCTAGAATGAAGTTCAAAAGCTCACAAAATCCTAGAGGAGCATCATACCCAGCTCTTAAGTGTATAATTTTATATTCAATTGAACTAGAACATCTTTCAGACACAGCCAATCAGGTCTGCATGGACATCCAGCCGGTCAGCGGCACGGCCAAGATCGAAGATACTAAATATCACGTCTGTCTGAAGCACATTTTACGCAGCAGTCCTCTTATTTACCCGCTCTTTGCTCCTGGCTTTCACGCTGATGACCGGCTCGCCTTTAGATTTGTCCATTCTGACGGTCCTCTCTGCACCTGCGGCACAAACACACACATTCCGTTACCAGACGGCGCCGCAATTACCGGCTTAAAAACACACACAAACGTCACGTTCACACAACCCACCTTTGTCGTCCGAGTCTTCTGCTTTTCCATCCTTGCTGTCAGATCAACAGAAGAAAAGATTAAGTTTACTGCACTTCTGGATGGTTCATTACATGCAGGTGATTTTATAAATGAAGCATGAGGAGTGTCTTACTCAGTAGAGTGCCTCCTGTCAGCGCCGGACTTTGTGTCTGCAGGCTTTTTCCCAGCAGGATCATTTTTTGCCTACATAGAAGAAACGAGAACGTTAGAACTTATTATACATACAATAATCTTCAGTCACACATGCTGGTTCTTAACATTTACATTTGTGGCATTTAGCAGGCACTTTTATCCAAAGGTTCATACAGTACTGGGACAGTATATTGTCTAAGCAATTGAGGGTTAAGGGTCCAACAGTGGAAACCTGGCAGTAGTGGGGCTTGAACCAGCAACCTATTGGTTACTAGTCCAGTACGTTAACCACTAGGCTACAACTGCCATATACAATAGAGCACAAGCAACTGAGTGTCAAGGGCCTTGCTCAGGGGCCAACCTTCTGATTACAGGTCCAGAACCTTAAGCACTGAGCCTCCGCTGCCTCTCTCAAGTTAGATATGATTAAACAAAATAGCCAAAAAAACACCACTTGCCCGTTCTACAGAGATCATCCGTCCATGCAGCTCGGTACGGTGAAGGTGGTTGATGCACTCGGTGGTCTCCTCCGCTGAAGACATCGTAACAAATCCATAGCAACGAGCTCCCGGGCTGCGGGCGTTCGTTACCACCTTAGCGCCGACCACCTACAAAAACACGGTGCAGAAAAATCACTGAAATGAAGCCACCAGAACAGCAGCAGCATCTAAAGAGACATGTTTAAACATCACCAGAATAACATCACTTTGTTCACACTGGCAGCATCACCATCGCCGGTGGCCATTTGGTTGCAATGGTTTAACTGATGCCAAGCAAAAAAAAAAAAAAAAAAAAAAGCAAATGCCATGGCAGTGCAGCATCCCTTTCTAACTAGTATCAACAGAGCGTACAGAAAAAGACTATTTGGCCTAAAATTAGACTGGTCCAGCTAAAAAACAACTTTTATTTAATTTCATCTCTATATAGTCCACCACTGTCTGTACAGTCAATATCTCAGGAAAACTGTATTTGCTGCAGTCTATTTGCAGACGTTTGACACAGTGACAGTGGGTTTCTCTTCCACATTACGTAGGACCTATTATCTAAGAACCAAAAAAAGGAGTGGTGGAGATAATACATGTACCGCTCTGCTCAATTCCTATTGATAAACACCACAATGCTTTGCTCCTAATTTGCATAAAGTTTAACTTTGTCGCATTGCCAATGTTCACGCCTCCTGTTGCCAGAATTCGCCAGCTTTAATTGAAAATGAATAACAGCTGGTCACATAGTCTCGTCGCTGCTGGTGTGAACGCAGGGTACGTTTTACTACTTAGTTATTGAGCTCTTGTGGCATAAGGGTGAGACCAAGCACACAAACCTTGCCGTATTTGCTGAAGAGAGTCTTTAGATCAGTCGCTTTAGTGGTTGAAGCAAGGCCGCTGACCCACAGACTCCTTCCACTGCTGGTCGCAGCACCTGGACCGAACAAAAGCACCAGTTTACTTTCAAATCTACGACTTACGATTGTTTACACATCAAATTGTGATGCAACTTTTAACCTTGAACCAATATTATTTTACTTAAATAAATTCAAATTTATTGGGTTTCTGCTTTCTCTAAAAACAGCCATCCCACTGCTGGGAAGATTAAAGAAGAGTCAGGCTGCTTCACATGTCCGTGGGAGAAGTGAGGACCTGCTGCTCTTTTTCGACCAGCAAGGGTGTAGTACAATCGGCACAGTCACCACAGTGCATAGGGGATTAAAATAAAATTACAAATTTTAAAAACTTAAGGAAACAAGAAGTATATTATTAGTTTAGCTATTAGCTTTTAGGATCAATCTCTATTTCGTCATTACAGGTTGGTCCACAAAAGCTTAAAAATCATTATTTTGAATACGAGACTGCACCCTGTCTATCCTTTACTCCAGTAAATTATTTAATAAGAAGAAGGAAGTGTTACCTTTGTCATCTTTTGCTTCAGCTTTGCTTGATTTCTCATCACTGCAAGAAAAAAATCCTTTTAAAATACTGTGTACATAAAAGACACTGGAGCTCAGCTAAAATACCCACCTGGTAAAGAGTCACGGCCACTAAAAATCACTCAGACTTGAAAAACTAAGTATCTGTAAGCTCGGCTATCGGCATCTTAGATGGCAATCGTTTAATCATTTAATGAGAAGGGAAAAGGGGGATGAGACTGACTTAAATGAAGAACCAAATGCGCCGTCCATTACACTTCCCAAGAGCACCCAAACTTCATAACAAAGGAGCCAAAGTAACAGATTGTAACAACCATTGTTCTAGTAGACAGAAAACAACAAACCTCTTTTTCTGATCACCACCCTCTACAGAGGACTCTTTCGCTTCAGAAGCGCTCTCATCGCTCTTCTTGTCTTCATCTGTCTCTCCGGTCTTCGGTGCGGATCCCGAGTCGGCGTTTTCAATTTCCGTGACATTAGCCTGAGCTGACGCGCTCTCGGCATCGGAGAAATTGTCCTTTACGCCTTGTTGGTCCCCACATGGCGGATGGACTTTGCTTTGCTTCGAGGCATTATTGTCCACCTCCATATTGTCGGCGTCCTCGGCTTTAGCGAGGTCGGACACATTGTCTTCCTCTTCCGGCTCCTCCTTAAGTGGCTCTGATTTACAAGACCCGGCTACTTTCTCACTTTCTACGAATGTAACAGGAATAGAATGGCACAGAGTTTAATCACTTCTGAGACATTGCATAGGTTAGCCTGGAACTGACTAGGACGTGACCCAACGCTGCACATAAGACAAGAGTTAAGTAGCCTAAAAGAGACTGGAAAAGCCACCGAGCGGGAAGCGACCCGATTCCTGCCTACAGTCCTCATTCAGTTCACCTGAAGCAAAGCGGAGGAGACGTGCAGAATGCCACGTGAAGAGAAGTGTCCATGCTTGGTTCAGATTGCAGTTGAAATGTCCATGACAACGATGGCAAAAGAGGCATTTTATATTGAAATCAAGAACAAGTCCATTAGTGAATCTTCACAAAAGTAAACAAAAAACGCAAACAAACGAGTCCTTTCAGCACTGTTGCGTCGATGTGATCAGATTCCTCGTTTCCTCTTCTGAAGTCTTCTTGTGGCAAACTACAAACACTGAACTGCGCAAACTAACTAGACATGACGTGAACCTACCTAACCACGTATTACTGGCTCTGAGTGGAAGCTTTTCTATCAGAAAACCCGAGATATTTTAAATACTACTAATAAACTAATTCCCAAAACAACTGTACCGTCATCACTTCAACACAAAGCCAGTAATATTTGGATTTCCAGTCTCTTCGTGTGACTAAGAGCTGCAATTAACTGCTAATTGAGCTTGAAACGTCAGCGCACATGCAAATACAGTACCTGTTCCTCCTTCCATGCTTTCGGATTCGTCTCTGGGTTCAAGCTCCTAAAACAAAGAAATCATTTTTATAATTAAAATTATATAAAAAGACCTCCACTGACCACCAGTATTTCTCATCAACACATTCCTTTGGTGCACTGGTGTTTCCCCAAATTTCCTTCCAATCATAATTATATTTTGCCTCGACTGCTGCAGCCCTCCACTCCTGACCAAGGAGTACCATAAGTAACACACCCCTCTCTCTCTGACATGCAGGTGAAAAACAGCGGTTGGCTACTGTACACAAGGCGGGTTCTTAAATAGATCTGTATCGCGCGGTGAGAGTCAACACCAATCTCCATTATCCACCGTCTCTGTGCAGGCGCCATTGATCAACCAGCAGTGGTTGTAAAAGCAGCAGTTATGACGGATCACCTTCGACCCTCCATTCCTTGGACAAGCCAAGCGTTGTCCTTGCAGAAGAAAGGACTTGATTTTTAAGGGAACAAGGTACTGCTCATTTTATTACTGTATGGTAGAGTCTGTTTTCTGGTGGTAGTCATTTTTGCATTTTATAAAATGTAGGTCATTTTGTTGTTATATAAAATTAACAATAAGAGAGATTTTATTGTTAATTTTAGGCATGTGTTTAACAGAACATTAGCATTAAGCACTGACCTCTTCTAGCTTGGACTCTGCTGTGCAATCTGTGTAACTGTCCTTTAGAAGTTCATCCTCATCGTATTGATCAGAGCCAGCACCGTTATCTACGTCAGCTTCGTCCAAAACGTTCATGTCCATCATGTCCATGTCATGAACGTTTTCTGCCTGTGCATAAGCCTCCTGATGAACAAATGAACAGCACAAGTTCAATCACACACATACGATTCGTGAAACAAGATAGAAACCATAAAATCCTGGTTATTGAAACCTAACTAATCTGGTTATTGTTAGTATGGGATTTTAATGTTATAAAGCACCTGGCCATCGACAGATTCATCTTCAACTGTGCCTTCCTCCAACTCATCTGTCTCTGTTTTCTTTCCTGTCGAGACATGGCATTAGTATCAGGAATTAATACATCTCAAACTTATTTATCTTGAAGATAAAAATTTATTTACCTTTAGGAGTTCTGCGAGGTGTTTTCTTAGGAGTTATCTCAAGCTGTACCACTATTTCATCAGGATTTCCTCCTTCCTCCTCAATGGCCTTGGAAAGAAAATAAGAATCTTCAATTCATTTATTCTGTCTCACAAGTAAGGCAAAACTAAATCACAAGAAGCTGCTTTAATATAATTTTAAACGTGAACTGAAATATAAGACTGGGAGTCGACTGGGAGACCACTGAATCGATTCCTAAATTCAAAGCGCTGATGAATAAGAATCGACACTAAGGTTTTGGAATCGATTCCTGTTCAGCAATTCAGCAAGCATTAGAGCTATAAATTTGTAAACTCTGACAAAATGTTTCAATTAGTGTACATAATATATTTCAATTTAAGTGTCATTGATAATGCCAATAATTAAATAAAAAGATCAGAAACTGCGAGTCGACACCACTGAATCGATTCATCAATTCAAAGCGCTGATGAATAAGAATCGACTCCAGTATGATTCAGCAAACATTAGCGCTATAAATTTGTATACTCTGACAAAAATGTTTCAGTTAGTGTGCATACTATATCTGTCAATTCAAGTGTGCTTGATCATGCCATTAATTAAATAAAAAGATGAGAAACTGGGAGTCGACACCACTGAATCGATTCCTCAATTCAAAGCGCTAATGAATAAGAGTCGACACTAAGGTTTTGGAATAGATTCCTGTATGATTCAGCAAGCATTAGCGCTGTAAATTTGTATACTCTGACAAAAATGTTTGTTAGTGTGCATACTATATCTGTCAATTCAAGTGTGCTTGATCATGCCATTAATTAAATAAAAAGATCAGAAACTGGGAGTCGAAACTACTGAGTCGACACTAAGGTTTTGGAATCGATTCGTGTTTGATTCAGCAATCATTAGCGCTATAAATTTGTATACTCTGACAAAAATGTTTCAGATAGTGTGCATAATATATCTGTCAATTTAAGTGTGCCAGATCATGCCATTAATTAAATAAAAAGATCAGAAACTGGGAGTCAATACCACTGAATCGATTCCTCAATTCAAAGCGCTGAGGAATAAGAATTGACTCCTGTATGATTCAGCAAGCATTAGCGCTATACATTTGTATACTCTGACAAAAATGTTTCAATTAGTGTGCATAATATATTTGCCAATTCAAGTGTGCTTGCCATTAAGTAAATAAAAGTAAATGAAGTAAATGCCATTAATTAAATAAAAAGATCAGAAACTGGGAGTCGACACCACTGAATCGATTCCTCAATTCAAAGCGCTGATGAATAAGAATTGAAACTAAGGTTGTGGAATCGATTCCTGTATGATTCAGCAAGCATTAACGCTGCAAATGTGTATAGTCTGACAAAAATGTTTCAATTAGTGTACATAATATATTTCAATTTAAGTGTGCTTGAATGTCATTAATTAAAGAAAGAGATCAGAAACTTAAACGAGGAGCACAACAGCGAATGTCGATGCTAACAAGCGAACAATACCGTAATACACAGTAAGTGGTTTGAGACGCGACCAACTGGTACCTAACCAATGTGAGTTCAAACAAACTGGCATCACAGTTCAGTACAAATTATTGTGTATTTAATGTTTACGGTTATAAATGAGACCTTTTTGAGTCGCTCGGACAGCTGGCTCTTGTTACCGCCGATGTCCAGGTTTCTCTTCTTTAGCTCGGCCTTCAGATCGATCACTCTCAGCTCAGATAATTTACGAACTCCTGCACTTTGAGCAACCTCACCGGCCCCGGAATCTGCTGCCCAAGTGTTTTCTGACATTGTTGATGATTCTGCACCGTATTTACTATCTGGCTGCGCGTTTACCGTGATGCCAAACAGACTCAGTTTTCTCCAATACAGATTCACTACACGTTATGAAATGGCGTCGTTGACTGGTATTGCGCATGCGCACAACGCATGAATCCTCTTGGATTGAATCTCTAAAGTAACCGACTCCGAGGATTTATCGGTACTTTTACTTTGTAGAGAAGTGAATCATTCACCTAAACGATTCACTCTTGGAGCAAGCGTTTCTATTAGCTCAAAGAATCGTTTAACAAAGATTCAGTCTCTCTTTGTGCATCATGACTACTTGAAACATTAATTTTATCTTTTAATTTAACTTTATGTAATAATTCTAATTGTCCTCGCACAGGGCTGCAGCTTATAGTTAAAAATAATAATAATAAATAATAATACATTTTATTTATATAGCGCTTTTCAAGATACTCAAAGACGCTTTACATAAGACAAATAATCAAAACAAATACGTACATACACCATACAAATCATAGTACAAAATCAAAATAGTACATCAACATCAAGAATAATTAAGATAAAAACAAAGAGAGCAGCATAAGACAGTTCATTAAAAATTAGCTAAATTATGAGAGAATAGATGAGAGTTGGTTACATTTGTGACAGGACAGTTAGTTACTGATTACACAAGATTAATCAGTTCTAGTCCTTAATATCAAACACAGTCATGGACAATTTTGTATCTCCAATTCACCTCACTTGCATGTCTTTGGACTGTGGGAGGAAACCGGAGCTCCCAGAGAAAACCCACGCAAAAACGAGGAGAACATGCAAACTCCACACAGAAAAGACCCGGACCACTCCACCTGGGAATCGAACCCAGGACCTTCTTGCTGTGAGGCGACAGTGCTACCCACCAAGGCCGCCCACTACTTTAAAAAAAATTTAATTAATACATTAATTCATTTTCTTATCCGCTTATCCAATTAGGGTCGCGGGGGAGGGGGTTTGGGTGCTGGAGCCTATCCCAGTTTTTCAATGGGTGCAAGGCACACAGTAACACCCTGGATGGGACACCAGTCCATTGCAGGGCAGACACACACACACACACACACACACACACACACATTCACTTACAGGGCAATTCAGTGTCTCCAATTAACCTGACTGCATGTTTTTGGACTGTGGGAGGAAACCGGAGCTCCCGGAGGAAACCCATGCAGACACGGGGAGAACATGCAAACTCCGCACAGAAAGGACCCAGACCGCCCCACCTGGGGATCAAACCCAGGACCTTCTTGCTGTGAGGAGACAGTGCTACCCACTAAGCCACCGTGCCACCCCCAATTAATACATATTTTTTTCTAATTACAAATAAACACATTGAAAAACAACTGTACATAAATCACATAAAATCAATCAAATTTAGCCAAATAAATATTTTGTGGTCGCAGCACACATGCATCCATAAATACTGTATAAGTATATACAAGATATGTTATAGGACTTGTTTTTATTATAAAAAAGGTCACTAAAAGACCTCACAGTAAAAACGAAGGTTAGGGAGCCTTCTTAGCTTTTTGTGCTGCACAGAGTACTTTTTATACATTTAAATATGTTTATCTTAATCTTATTTTTATTTTATTATTGCTGCTGGTCTCACAGAGATAGCAACGTTGTATAACTACAATGACAAAGTCTATCTTATCTTATTCATCTTTCTTAAGGTTTTCCAGAAGTTTTATGAAACATTTAAATAGGAAAAAGCTAGTTATATGAATGTGAAAATAAACATATAAATACTTTTTATGTTTACAGAATATTTATTAAAACTTGATAATTTAATAGCAAAATAAATGCTCAAAAATATGAAGGGGTACCTCAGCATTAGTGATGCCTTTAGAGATGTACAAGCTACTCACTCCATATCAATACACAATTGACTAATAGATGCGTTTGTTAAAAATTTTATTCACTCATCTCAACCAAACATACAGTGTGTAAAATGTTGGGCATGCACAATCCACAGATTCAACTGAATTCTCAGCTTCTCAGTCTCAGAGTCAGGATTTAAATGAAAGAACTAAGACTGCTATTACTGCATCATCTGCTGGCCAACACATGTGCTTTATTACAAAAGTGAATAAGTAACTTTACAGAAACCACTTAATTTGAACATGATCAGAGGGGGGTGGGGGTCCTCTGCAACATTTTAAATAAAACAAACCATCAGTAAAGGCTGGCTTGACTTCTTACATCACATTTCAAATTCTAACATTCCTGAGCATGTAGTGAAACTCACTAGACAACCGAAAAATACTAAAACCATAAAGATCTGTAACAAAAGAAGAAAAGGGTTTTTCGTTTCACTTTTTGTAAAGACAAAACCATTACAATCTTTAAAAAACAAAACAAAAACATTTTTTACAAAGCATTAGAAGATTTGTACAAGATGTAAGATGATTCAGTACAAAATGAGTGAAGTAGGAACTGTGGGTCAGTAGCGACGGTTGAAGGTGCCACCACCACCACCCTGCATCATCTGGTTCGGTCGGTTTAGGTTTCCGGACATTTGCCGAGAAGGTCCTGACTTCATGAATCCACCACGGCTGAGGAGCAACAAGGAACATTTCAACATTATTATGTTTTAGTCATCACATTTTTGTTGCGTTTGTTTCTTTCTTTCTTAGGATTTTAACGTCATGTTTTACACTTTGGTTACATTCATGACAGGAACGGTAGTTACTCATTACACAAGATTCATCAGTTCACAAGGTTATATCAAACAGAGTCATGGACAATTTAGTATCTCCAGTTCACCTCGCTTGCATGTCTTTGGACTGTGGGAGGGAACCGGAGTTCCCAGGGGAAACCCACACAGACAGAACATGCAAACTCCACACCGCCCACCTGGGGATCGAACCCAGGACCTTCTTGCTGTCAGGAGACAGTGCTACCCACTTAGCCACCGCGCCGCCCATTTTTGTATTAAACTACATATAAATTAATATAACACCCATTACTCCTACAGCCTGTGTGCCAACTGCAAAACTGACTTTTAGCAACAGTTTTAAAAAAGCCAGGCTGATTAAAATAAAGTACCATTTTCTAAACCAAAGTGACAGGCAAAAAAATTTAGGTTACAGCTGACCATCAAAATAAAACATAAATGTCGACTGTTAAAACAGTGGCACTAAAATTCTGCACCATGTATTTCTTTTCCTTATTAGTTTCCTGCAGTAAAACCATGATTTCAGAAAGTACTGGGACTGTAAAATTGCAGCAAGTTGTACAACTGATCACATTAAGAAACATAAGCATTGATAACTTTGCAGTGGTGGGGCTTGAACCAGTGACCTAGTTACAAGTCCAGTCTGCATCTTAACCACTACACTAACACTGCACTGACTCTCTAATCAGAGTGTCAAACCCAAGATCTAAAAGAATATATATTTAGAGAGATCTTACCTGTTCATTCCTCCACGGCCCATGCTGCTCTGGCCTGGCATGCCCCGGTTTGAACCTATAAGAGAGAGAACAAGGTTGGATTGATTAATTCAAGAAAAAAGAATTAATCAAGCAAATAATGCATATTCCTCAGAGCTGCACATACCTTGCCAGGGTCGGTCACCATCCATCTTACGGCCAGACTCCAAGTCTCTGAACAATGCGAATGAATTTAACAGAACGTGTAAATTGGCAGCAACAAAAGAGATTCGAATAAAGGCAGTACAATAGGACAAAGGGACAAACGAAAATCAGCATTATTTACCTTCCAGGTGCATTCATGGGACGCTTATCAAAACCACCACCACCACCCAAGTTATCTCGAGAGTCCCTGCTATGCCTGTCCCGATCGGAGAAATGCTACAGGAAGACATAAGAACAATGTAAATGTACTTAAACATTAGAGAGTTTTACACTTAATGTAAGAAATACAATATCTGATACTGTAAATGACTCAATTTAGAAAAGTCCAGCGTGCCATGTACTGTACACTCTTTTTAGAGATAAATACACCGATCAGCCATAACATTACAACCACCTCCTTGTTTTTACACTTGCTGCCCATTTTATCAGCTCCACTTACCATATAGAAGCACTTTGTAGTTCTACAATTACTGACTGTAGTCCATCTGTTTTTTCTGCCTGCTTTGTTAGCCCCCTTTCACCCTGTTCTTTATTGGTCAGAACTCTCCCAGGACCACCACAGACTTTATATCTACAAGGTGGACCAACTAGGTAGGAGTGTCCAATACAGTGGACACAGTATTTAAAAACTCCACATCTGATCCACTCATACCAGCACAACACACACTAACACACCACCACCATGTCAGTGTCACTGCAGTGCTGAGATAAAAAAAAAAAAGTATGTAGAGAAACAGATGGACTACAGTCAGTAATTGTAGAACTACAAAGTGCTTCTATATGGTAAGTGGAGCTGATAAAATGGACAGTGAGTGTAGAAACAAGGAGGTGGTTTTAATATTATGGCTGATCGTGTATGTATGCTAAATAAATACAGCTAAGAAGCAGTTGATTTACCTGGCCGTTTCTGTCTCCGGACATGCCTCCTTTGGGACCGTCCCTCCTGAAAAACAGATTTAGAAGTTGAATGAAAACTGATTTCTGCACTAATCATACAAACAGCTCATATCGCATAACTCGAGCAGGTCATTTTGACAAGAAATAGCCAAAACAGTTTCTGGATTGCTTATGCTAGTTATCTGATTGTGATTTTAAACACAGTGCTGAAGGCTTGAGAACATGGTGTGTGTGTGTGTGTGTGTGTGTGTGTGTGGGAAAGGGGGCAGGGGGGGGTTGCTTGAGACCTTCACACTACACAAGCACTCAATAGTTCAAGAGAGGCTTTATAGTCATTTTAGCTATATACAAGTACATATTAAAACAAAACAACCAGGGTGCAACACAGAACACAAATGCAAAACAACACAATACACATAATGCAGACAAAAAAACCGTACAATAAAAAGAAGACCTACAGTAAATACAACAGAGATTGAGGGGGACGGGACCTAGACAAGAGTAGTGTTACTCAGTACCATAAAAACATATTGAGGTAAAAACATTCTGATTTACAGTCAGCAGTGTAGGGTTAGCAGCAAAGATATTAAACAGTAAGGTGCAAAAATGCAATATTCAATATACTCAATACAGAAACACAAGTCTAGTGGTAAAAAAGTAAACGTACCTGTCCATGAACATGTCCTGGACGCGGTTGCGATCTCTGTGGTCAATGTCTTGAAAGCGGTCCTGTCGTCCGAAGCGATCATCCATGGACATCCTCTTAGCCGACCAATCGTCCTTCCTGTAAGCAGCAAAACAACAGTGACCCAGCAGAAGGAGAAGTGGACGTATAATATACACCTTATGGACACTGGGTACTGGGACATCCCTTTAACATTGCAGCAACAGTTTAGGGACGGCCTTTCTTGATTCAGCATGAAAGAAAACATCAACTGAGGCTTTAAGAACATCAGTGCCCAGCCATACAAATGCTGTTTTGAATTTGAGACATACTTCATAAGTCTTGTGAGAAGCCTTCTTATAAGAGTGGCTGTTATGGCCGGAAAGATCACATAGCAATCACTATTATAATACCATTGGATTTTTAAAAAGCTCATTGCCAAGTGTCCAAATACTTTTGGCCATAGAGTGTATATTATGTATACAATGTTTATACTCACACTGACCCTGCAAATGAAGGAACAGTATAATTATATACCTCAATATTAAACAATTTCTGCAACTCGGAAATAAAATGGTACTATTTATGATTAACGTATAAACAGGAGACACTTGTATAAAAGCATATAAAATGTTAAGTGGAATCTGATAAAGCCATTAAATCATTCTGTTATGATAGTGAGTTTCTCAGCACAGAAATATTTTCAGCACCTGGAGTCCATGTCGAATGGCCTCTTAAGTGGCCGCCGGTCTTGTTCGAAGCGGAGCTGTTCCTGCTGCCTGCGCAGCTCCTCGCGTTCGCGGTCGATGCGATCCTGCTCGCGCCTGCGCTCGTACTCCACCCGCAAGCGCATACGCTCCAGACATTCGCGCTCCATGCGGTCGGATTCCAGCCGTCGCTTTTCCACCTCCAGCAAGTCTCTCTTGCGGTTCAGCCTGTCGTGCTCCTCGCGCTCGCGGAACTGACGGATGCGCTCGCGCTCAAAGCGGCCGTCGCGGTCACTGAAGCAGAGAGGACAATTACAATGACAAAGATATATGGGGAAAAACCCTGACCACTTGCAGCACCATATATGAATTTTGGTGAAAATCAATAATAAAGAAAAACTTTACTCAGACTTTTTGATCACTCACAAAAAAGTGAACCCCCTTTTTTTCTTTTTTTAGGAATGTCTGCTAACTAATAACTAAAGTAAAATAACTGATAATTGACCAGCATCAGCAATAGGTCAATGTGGCGCTGAAATGTCCTGCTTGACGGTCAACAGTCAACTATATGAGATGCACTACCATCTTTTACTGTCAGATGTCGCCGGTACACTCAGGGTACCATGTTTATGTGGACTAGTGGAGGTTTAAAACCCAGGTTCTGCCTAGTCTGGTGTACCCCGCCTTTCATTAGCTCTGTTGGTGGTTTAGTAGGCTGTTTATGTGCTTGGTGATGATAGTTAATGGATTTAAGCTCATATCTTACTTGGTCCACAGTGAGTTTTCCACTTTTTATGATGCCACATCTAGCACATCTGGAAATTCGTTACCACTGAAAGCATTATTTTATTTATTAGGATTCTAGCGTCATGTTTTACACACTTTGCTTCCATTCATGACCGGACAGGTAGTTACTGGTTACACAAGTCCATCAGTTTTTTGTCAAACACAGTCATGAACAATTTTGTAGCTCGAATTAACCTAAATTACATGTCCTTGTACTGTGGTAGGAAACCCATGCAGACACGGGGAGAACATGCAAACTCCACACAGAAAGGACCTGGACCGTTCCACCTGGGAATCGAACCCAGGACCTTCTTGCTGTGAGGTGACAGTGCTACCCACCCAACAACCAAGAAACAATGCAGTCATGCGGTGCTGTAAACAAGATGTTTTGAATTGCCCACCTTGAGTGGTGACGCCTTTCAGCATCCTGAAGGTTTTGTTCGCGACGCCTCTGCCTCTCGCGCTCCTGCCGCCGCTTGATTTCTTCAAATGACACGATGTCACTCCTGTCTCTGCTGGAGGACTTGCGCTCATGACTGTCGGTGCTCTGCAAGGTAAAGAAAAGTTAGGCCAAATGTATTTTTTAAAATATACATACATTTAAACACACACAGCTTTCCATGGTCTATCATTTGAAGTCATAAATAACAACTCAGTGTCTGTCTGATATAAATTTTTGTAACTGTAATTTAATTTACCCGCTCTCTGCTCTTGGATTTCTCGTCGCCAGACTCCGCTTTAGATTTGTCCATTGCATCAGTTCCTTCTCCATCTGTAACAGAAACAGTCACTTGGTTACATTAAGCTAATAGATAAGCTAGCAAAAAGCCCATTAACCTTCCCACAACTCACCTTTGTCATCAGAGCCTTTTGCTTTTTTATCCTTGCTGTAACATGAACACAAGAGGAAACGTTATATGATCATACTGAGCTTGATCACATGCACTTTAGTTTATCTTCAACACTGTTGGTTCCTTACCTCAAGTCAGATGATTTTTTGTCAGCAGGCTTTTTTCCAGCCGGCTCGTTTTTGGCCTTCAGAGAACATTAAAATGATTACACAAACTCTATTGTCAAGAGGTGCAAATAACAGCACAAAAGGTTGAAAGGAACACTTACTCTTTCTACAAAGATCGTTCGCTCATGCAGCTCTGTGCGATGTAGGTTCTCGATACACTTGGTGGCCTCGTCTGCTGAAGACATCGTAACAAAGCCGTAGCATCGAGCTCCTGGACTGCGAGCGTTCGTCACCACTTTAGCACCGGCCACCTGCGAACACACAAAAGAACAAGAATCATAAACATAAATTTACACATTTGAGCAGCAATAGCATTGCAGTCTACAAATAGGGCAGCACAGCGGCTAAGTGGGTAGCACTGTCGCCTGGGTTCGATTCCCAGGTGGAGCGATCCGGGTCCTTTCTGTGTGGAGCATGTTGCATGTTCTCCTCACTTCTGCGTGGGTTTCCTCCGGGAGCTCCGGTTTCCTCCCACAGTACAAAAATGTGCAAGAGAAGTGAATTGGAGGTACTAAATTGTCCAGGACTGTGTTTGATATTAAAACGAATGAATCTTGTGTGACCTGTAATTACCTGTCCTGTCATGAATGTAACCAAGATGCAAAACATGACGTTGAAATCTTAATAAAACAATCTACCAATTATGATCCCCAAATAATTTACTGCTTCTGCAGTTCCAATATGGGTTACTAGTGCAAATGTGTTTGATCCAAGCGATATTTCATGGCATGTACGTACATAACTACATACACAGCCTGAGCCTCTGCTTGTTTTCACCATGAAAATGAAAAAATAAAGCAGAAGCATGTTTATGTGAGTAGCAAATATTGTTATTGATTTTCAGTTCCAATTCCATTCCATTGAATGGAATTGTTAATATACAACATATAAATAAAATGTACAACAATCAGTAATGTCCAGTATACTCAGCTATATGTTAGAATGTTAAAATATTGTACATCCAAAATTGTAAAAGCAGTTTTTAAGCACACAAACCTTGCCATATTTGCTGAACAGAGTCTTCAGATCAGTCGCTTTAGTGGTTGAAGAAAGGCCGCTGATCCACAGACTCCTTCCACTGCTGGTGACAGAACCTGCATGAACCAAAGTACAAATTACGTGCAAGTTATAGTCACCCTTTATTCCTAATTTTGTAAAGAAATTACTATAATGATGCTTAAATATAAAAATCCAAAAATCTGTATATTTACCTTTGTCATCTTTTGATTCAGCTTTGCTAGATTTCTCATCACTGCTGAAGGAAAAAATTTATAATTTTAAAAGAATGTACATGAACGAAAGCTGAAGCTAAAATACCCACCTGGTAAAGAGTCACGGCCACTAAAAATCACTCAGACTTGAAAAACTAAGTATCTGTAAGCTCGGCTATCGGCATCTTAGATGGCAATCGTTTAATCATTTAATGAGAAGGGAAAAGGGGGATGAGACTGACTTAAATGAAGAACCAAATGCGCCATCCATTACACTTCCCAAGAGCACCCAAACTTCATAACAAAGGAGCCAAAGTAACAGATTGTAACAACCATTGTTCTAGTAGACAGAAAACAACAAACCTCTTTTTCTGATCACCACCCTCTACAGAGGACTCTTTCGCTTCAGAAGCGCTCTCATCGCTCTTCTTGTCTTCATCTGTCTCTCCGGTCTTCGGTGCGGATCCCGAGTCGGCGTTTTCAATTTCCGTGACATTAGCCTGAGCTGACGCGCTCTCGGCATCGGAGAAATTGTCCTTTACGCCTTGTTGGTCCCCACATGGCGGATGGACTTTGCTTTGCTTCGAGGCATTATTGTCCACCTTCATATTGTCGGCGTCCTCGGCTTTAGCGAGGTCGGACACATTGTCTTCCTCTTCCGGCTCCTCCTTAAGTGGCTCTGATTTACAAGACCCGGCTACTTTCTCACTTTCTACGAATGTAACAGGAATAGAATGGCACAGAGTTTAATCACTTCTGAGACATTGCATAGGTTAGCCTGGAACTGACTAGGACGTGACCCAACGCTGCACATAAGACAAGAGTTAAGTAGCCTAAAAGAGACTGGAAAAGCCACCGAGCGGAAAGCGACCCGATTCCTGCCTACAGTCCTCATTCAGTTCACCTGAAGCAAAGCGGAGGAGACGTGCAGAATGCCACGTGAAGAGAAGTGTCCATGCTTGGTTCAGATTGCAGTTGAAATGTCCATGACAACGATGGCAAAAGAGGCATTTTATATTGAAATCAAGAAATGAATCCATTAGTGAATCCTCGAAAATAACAAAACAAGTCCTGTAAGCACGTCGATGTGATCCGATTCCTCGTTTCCTCTTCTGAAGTCTTCTTGTTACAAACTACAAACACTGAACTGCACAAACTAACTAGACATGACGTGAACCTACCTAACCACGTATTACTGGCTCTGAGTGGAAGCTTTTCTATCAGAAAACCTGAGATATTTTGAACACTACTAATAAACAAACTCCACTGCAACCACTTAAAGCCAGCAATATTTGGATTTCCAGTCTCTTTGTGAGGGTTACAAGGTAGGTTCAACCACATTTAATATCTAAACCCCTCCAATACATTACCTTTCATGTCTTCAGAGTCTTCCTTGGGTAAAGTCTCCTAAAGAAATTAAAAAATAAAAGACAATTAAAATACAACAGTGAGAAGCAGCAAGTCTCACATTTCACGTTCAGACACAGTTCTTACAGGCCTGTTAGTGTAGAAGTTCAGGTAGGACGTCTAAAAAGCTTTACAAATGAATCCGATTGAACATTTTCCTGATCTGATTCACATGCTGACTAACCCAGCCAATCCCGTGTAAACACAGGACACAAACTGCTGAAAGGCACACCATCATTGCTGTATCGCTTTGCATAACTTGGCATTAGCAGCAGGCGTGGAAGAATTCGTTGCTGTAGGAAATTTATGAGCTCTTTAACTGTCACTAAATTACAGCAACTGGCAGAGCTTTTATTTTGGCTACCAATATAAAAATATAAACCAGTGTTGTGTTTAGAGATGGGACGATCGGGGTTTTTGGCATCGATTGCGATCTCCGATCTCCTTTCAGGGCAATCGGACGATAGTCGATTTCGATCGGGGGGGGGGGGGGGGGGGGGTGACATGCAATTTTTAGCGCAAAATCAGCAGTAAATAATAAAGTAACCAAACAATTATTTTTTTCACCCACAGGAGACATATCTTATTAGTCTAACTGACCACACACACACAAGTTTAATGTTATCCAGTTTAGTCTGAAAAAAAACTTAAAAAGAGCCTCACAGTGAAAGTAAACCGAAAGCAACAGCGTGTGTGTGTTTCTTTAAAAAAACCGCTTTGTTCACAGTGTCGCTTTAAATGATTCTGATTCAGGAGTCGAATGTGACGCGTAAGTTTCTCTCTCCGTTTTTACTGTTATTAATAAATGCTGTGGTTTTAAATAAACACCAGCTACTACAGAACATTTTGTGTGACTTTCTTACATTAAAAAGCTTAATTAAACCGCTATTACCACAGAGCGGTCACCGAGTCAGACTCGTTCCGTCTGTGGAGCTAAAAGTTCTGATTACCCTAAAAGTTTAGCAGATGATCCTGAACTAACGAATTTGGTAATGAATAAACTTTTGCCTCTGATTGGCTCTGTAACGTTTTCTGTTCTCATCTACATCACAAGTAAGAACCACTTACGATTTACCAAAGTGAACCAGGAGTTTATATAACGTGCTGATAGAATCGACTCAGATGTGACCGGGTTGAATTATCTTTTTAAAGTAAATATTACAATCAGCAAAATTACATCGTATGTATGATGCACAACGTTAATGATGTTATTTTAGGTCATGAAGAGCTTTCACTGTGGTTTCTGTACGATGGTTGATGAATGGTGATGTGATGGTTGGTGCTTCGTAGCTCAAAGTCTGGATCGATCCACTGAGCTGTTAACTTAACGTGATCTTTATATAATCACACGATCGAATCGGCTACATTTAGGAAATATCGCCGATAGCATATTTTGATTAAAAATCGGCCGATACCGATTCATAGCCGATCGATCGTCCCATCTCTAGTTGTGTTCATATTCACAGTGGACACAAACATAATGACATAAAGTTGGGTACAAACTTCATTCACAGCTTTCACCTTGCCAATAAAATAGAAATGCACGAATGCTGAAATGTATTTAGGTTTTAATGCCATGCTTACTCGTATTGATTACAATAGTGGGAGAATAGGTTAGCATTTTAGGTCTTTCCTCTCATCAGCACTGATCCTATAGAATTTATTTCTTAGGATTTTAATGTCATGTTTTACACACTTTGGTTACATTCATGACAGGACATTTAATTTCCAGTTACACAAGATTAATCAGTTCAATGTTTTAATGTCAAATACAGTCATGGACAATTTTGTATCTCCAATTCACCTCACTCGCACGTCTTTGGACTGTGGGAGGAAACCGGAGCTCCCAGAGGAAATCCACACAGACACGGGGAGAACATGCAAACTCTATGCAGAAAGGACCCGGACCGCTCCACCTGGGAATCGAATACAGGACCTTCTTGCTGTAAGCGCCAGTGCTACCCACTAAGCCACCTCATGTTTGCGAGAACTGAAGTATTGTTTTTGCTTTGACCTGGTTAAATATTTCTTTCATTGAGGAGAGGCACTGTCTGATTCGTCAGCACTTAGGGTATTCAGTCAGTATGTGTTCAAATAGGGCTGAATTAACAGGACGCTTTAGTCACCACCACTATTATTCAGTACAACACAAATGCAGCATTAACAAACTACCTGGTTCAATAAAAAACTAATACTGGCTCAAAAATAAACATTTGTATTATTTAACAATGGAATTTAAAGTGAAACAAGTACCTGTTTATCCAGTTTTCCGTTTTCATCAGCATTAGTTTCACTTTCCTAAAAGGAGTGAATTTAATTGAGGATCAAACACTAAGCACCACTATAAAGCCAATGAAGAATTCTCAAACAGAACATTAGAATTAAGCACTGACCTCTTCTAGCTTGGACTCTGCCGTGAAATCTGTGTAACTGTCCTTTAGAAGTTCATCCTCATCATATTCATCGGACCCAGCAACGTTATCTACGTCAGCTTCGTCCAAAACGTTCATGTCCATCATGTCCATGTCATGAACGTTTTCTGCCTGTGCATAAGCCTCCTGATGAACAAATGAACAGCACAAGTTCAATCACACACATACGACTCGTAAAACAGCACAGGATCAAAACTAATCTGTTACTATTAGTAAAGATTTTAATGTTATAAAGCACCTGGCCATCCACAGATTCATCTTCGACTGTGCCTTCCTCCAACTCATCTGTCTCTGCTTTCTTTCCTGTCGAGACATGGAATTAGTAAAATGAATGAATTCATCTAAAATGTTTTTATCTTGAGGATTAAAAAAAAAGTATTTACCTTTAGGAGTTCTGCGAGGTGTTTTCTTAGGAGTTATCTCAAGCTGTACCACTATTTCATCAGGATTTCCTCCTTCCTCCTCAATGGCCTGGGGGGGAGGGGGGGGGGAAGTACAATTATTCATATGACTGATGCTTTTTATTCAAAATAAATCACAAGCATGTCCAAACCTAATTGAAGCATTAAGATGATCGACTGTGGCTTTAAAGAATAGGCTACGATTTCTCAAAACAATCCATACTTTGTGGTCTATGGCATATAAGCAAAAACCATAGATGAGAAGTTAACACATCTTTTAGTGGTGAGCAATGAAGACCTTCAATAATTTATCCTGGTCAGGGTCGCAGTGGGTCTGATTCATTAGGCTAAACCAACCCAGACAAGTCAACAGTCCATCAAAGGGCAATTTTTGGTATCTCCAATTGGTTTGATTGCATGTCTTTGGACTTGAGGTAAACCCACACGGCCAAAGGGAGAACATGCAAACTCGAACCCAGGGCCCTCCTGCTGTGAGGCGACTCTGCTACCCACCCTGCCGCCTGTCCAGACCTTGGTTTAAATCTTGCTTTATTAAATATTACATCTATGAGTTAGACTGTGGGATTAAATTACATACTCATTATCAAACATGAAGCTTGTTTAACTGTTCATAATGACAAACAGTAATCCTGGGCATCTTCCCAAGCCCTATACCACTGTAATCTGTAGATCTTTTGTTTTATAAGCACCTTTATTAACACTAGGACTTATTTAAGTGTGTAACATGAGTAAAAACTAAAAGATCAGTAGTGAAAGGGCAGCAAGGGAAACCTTATAAATAATGCAACGTATTCATGTAGGGATTCAGTGTCCCTTCAGCAACGTGTATGTGAATGATGTTTTAATATGAAAAATACTTAAGTTGAACTGGTCAAAATCGAACAAATAAAAGCTCTGTTATGGTTGTTCATGGCAAAAAAATGTGTGCGGAACACTGTGACTTAACGTTACACAATGCTAGTGGCTAGCTAACATGCTAACAAACCGTTATAAACACCTTTTATTGAAACGTATTGATTGATTTGCAGTAGATAAATGAGTTGGTACTGTTGCTAAACATGTATTTAGTAATTAAACACATAAACTTATGAAAATAACGATGCTAGCTGGCTAAATAACGATCGTTTGGAGAGATTTTGGCTGCGTCCCAATCCGCATACAAATGCGAATAGAATTGGTACACTAGGATGCTCTTTAGAACTCCCTTAACTATCCAAAAATAAACAACTAGAGCTTTTAGACGATGTTTTCTTGCTATTATAGTGCTAAAATGAGACCTTTTTGAGTCGCTCGGACAGCTGGCTCTTGTTACCGCTGATGTCCAGGTTTCTCTTCTTCAGCTCGGCCTTCAGATCGATCACTCTCAGCTCAGATAATTTACGAACTCCTGCGCCCTCGGGAACCTCGCCAAGCCCCGAATCTGCAGCTGAACTGGCCTCAGACATTTCTTCTAACTTTAAGAAACGATCTACTTCCTAACTGTGCGTTTCACCAGTACAGCCGGGTCTGGTTCAGTCTTCCCCAGTACACATTCACTACACGCTACGAAATGGCGACGTTGGATAATACTGCGCATGCGCTATGGTGATTGACTCTTAAATTTGAACCGACTCGGTAATGTTTTCAATGATTTTACTCACTGTAGTGAATTCACAAACAAGCCTCGTCCGTTAATTCACTTTCACTATTGGCTTCATCCTGGACAAAGTCGTGGTGGCTTTGATAATCTCTAGAAACTCTTGACTCAAGGCAGGAATGCACCCTGGACCTGGCGCCATACCATCATAGGGCAACATACTCAGCCATGCACTCATTTCACTATTGGCTTCATCCTGGACAAGGTCGTGGTGGCTTTGATACTGTCTGGAAACTCTTGACCCAGAGTGCTTCAAAGCAAGAATGCACTCTGGACCTAGCTCCATACTCTCATAGGGCAACATACTCACCAATGCACTAATTTTCACTATTTGCCTTATCCTGGACAAAGTCATGGTGGCTTTGATTCTCTCTGGAAACTCTTGACTCAAGGCAGGAATGCACACTGGACTTACCATGGGTGCCATACAATCACAGGGCAACAGTCATCTATTCACTTACACATTTAAACCCATGAGAAATTAAAAGCAGCCAATCCACCGTCTTTCTAAGACAATCAAAGTACCCAGTGAGGACCCACACAGACACAGCCAAAATGGCAAATTGTTCTTACAGTGACTGTAAACAAGCATTAAACATTCACCTGGAAACACTAGGCATAAGGACGGAATACCTTGGACAATCCATTCCAGAGCTTCCACCCCAGACATAACAATTCATGTCTGTAGACACCAGGCTGGCTGATAGCAATGAAACTAATGCTTTCCAACAGTATACTATCGTTTACTAACAAAATTATTAAGATTTTAGAAGTATTAATGCCCCTTGTACAGTACTTACAGACATGAAATGTATTTCTAAATCCAGGTTACTCAGTCAAATCAAGATGTTCTTGTACAATAATCAAGACTAATTTGTGCATTCTACCTTTATTTCATTATAAGGGACTGGTTTACTGTGGAACTGACTGTGTCGCTGTATACCGTAGCTGTTTTAACACGTACAGCACCAGAGAAGACATTCCAGTCTGCTGATCAGAACGATTTCACATGCTCACAGACGATACAAAACATTGTTAGTACCCAAAGTCATAACAGTTTAATTAAAAGGAGGTATTGCAATATACTTAAACACTATACAATATTGTTAATATCATAATATGAAGATGCTTTTTAGCAGCATGGACTGCGGTGTGGTCAGATTCATTAGAAAATAAAAGCACACAGAACAAAGCAATCAAAAACAAAAAAAGCATTTATAGTGCATATTTTATGTTCTATAAATGATTTATTACACCTGTTAGCAACTGTTGTGGCTGAAACAAATTCAAATCTGAGAAAGGGTGTCCAAATACTTTTGGCCATATAGTGTGACATATCACATAAAATCACATACAAATGTTAATTTTAAAGTCATGCAAAACAGTCAAAACAAAATAGTGTAATAAAATAAAAGACTGTGACTTTATACAACATACATAAGACCTTCATGCTACTAAGTGCAAAATCCCTCCTATAATTATGAGTACAATCAAGCTGTGGTGCCCATCAACACATTTACCCTAAAGGGAATGAAAGTTGCTAAGTTTTAAAGTTTTATCAGCACCACCACAGGGCAAACTTTTAGAAACCGAAGGCTCATCCGATGGAAAGAACTCCGGGCCCAAGTTCTCTTCTGGTTCATTTATCCTCCTCACATCAGAAGTGCAGTACTCTTCATGCTGGTAATAGTAGGACGCAGCCGATTCCGTTAAAGAAGGTTCTACGGAAGGCATATTAGCCTCCGGTTCCTGAGCAAACGATGATGACGACAGCATGTCGAGAGAGTAAAAATCAGAAGAGAGAGATGTTGGTGATTGGTGAAGTTGCTGTGGTTCATGCAGGTTCAGTTTGGAGACCAGAGGTTTACCCACTGTTACCGTTTTCCTTTCATGCACCTCTTCGTCGAGGTTAGCGTACTGATAGTGCAGACACACGGTGAATGACAGCTCGCTCTGTTGAGAAAATCAGCAGAAACACTTAAATTAATATCCGTTTGATACCGTGTTGTTTTATTAGCAGTCTTTGTGTGAAAATCTGCTTAGTAACATCCAAAAACTGATTAACTTACAGGATCTTTAGAGAAATGGATGTAAACAAATGCTGTCACATAAGGTTTCAGTTCAAAGAAATACAATATACGAACAAAAGTATTGGGACACCCCTAGTAATTATTGAATTCATGTGTTTAGGCCAATACAATTGCTAACAGCCATAATGCTTCCAACTTTGCAGCAGTTGTGCACCACCAAGCAAGACAAAGAAACTTTAGTGTCTTGCATAGAGCCCTGACCTCAGTCCTACTGAACAGCTCTGGAATGAACTTTATGAACATTAATTTTGACTGTATGGGCACAAATTCTTACAGACATACTTCAAAGACCTGTGAAATGCCTTCTCAGAAGAATGGCTGTTCTGGCCAGAAAGATCACACAGAGGTCAATTTATTTTAATACCATTTGTTTTTCAAATGAGATGTCCAACAAGCTCATGGTCAGGTGTCCAGATATTTTTGGCCATATAGTGTATCCTCACTGTGACAGTTTAAAGCATTATTACCAGGGGATTCAATATTTATGGAGCCTGTTGTATGTGTTTATGATTGTTATTGCACTGCCTACACAAACTAGTGCTGTTTATCTGCGACCTATGTAACAAAGGGTCAGAAATAACAAACCGTACTGACCCTCAGTCTTTGCAGAGCACAGAGTCGAGTAAAGAGCTGCGGTTGCTCTTGTGGTAGACGGTCGTCCATGATGAGCAGTAAACTCCCAGCATCTCTAAGACTTGCTTGATTTGTACATTTAAGGTCAATCTCTGGGCCCTAAAACATTAATAATAAACAATATTGACATTACTTACATGGCTGCAACTTAATTCCTCCTGATATCTGTCCATTTATTTACATCCAAAGCAACTCACATTGTATTATGATTATGCAAAAACAGTTGCAACTTTGTGGTGGTAAAGCAGTAACTTTCTGATCATCAGTCAAGCATATTTACCACTGAGATATTTCTGCCCTGTCTTATTCAAGTACATGTTACATTTTACACAGCTTTAAACCTATCGTGGGAAGAACAGCTTTTTCATCCTGGAAAGATATTTCAAAGCGGATTATCATTCTATTTTAGAGCATCTAGTCAATGTTTCAAGATATTTTGCAGCATCACCTTAAGGAAGATTCAAGCTGTACTCGTACTACATACCTCTGTGAAGTCAGACAGCTGGGCGGAGCAGGTCACGATATCTCCGGGGGTCTCCAGTATCCGAGTGTAGATGATCATGATGTTGGAAAATTCAGCCGCAAATCCCAGCTGCACCTTCACACCACAATCAAACTGAAGAACACAACTCTCTGGCAGGGCTGTCCCAGGGGAGAAAGAAGGGGAAAAAAAAAAAAAAAAAAAAAAAAACATGAATACAATTATTGGCTGTTTGTGTTAGTTAGAACATTTAATCCTTCCAATACTCCTTCCAGCTAATTATCAAGGATTATATGAAGATCTCTAACTCTAAATACATCTAGTCTTTGCAGAGCCATGCTGAATGCTAAACCATGTTTGTGTGATGTCATGAGGTGTGTGTGTGTGTTTGTGTTTTTAAGACATCTTTCATTATGTGCCTGGATCCTCCACATGGTTATTGAACTGATTCTGAATGGTGTAGTAGACTTGTCTGGTGATTTCAAAATGGCAGCAGGGAGGTGCACAGTGGGTATCGCCGTCACCCCACAGCAATAAGGGCTGGGTTTAATTCCCAGGCCGAATGGCCAGGATCCTTTCCATTTTCCCTGTGTTAGCATGGGTTTTCTCCATGTGCTCTGGCTTGCTGATCTATGGCATCTGCACAAAGACTGGAGATATTGGAGCCTATTCTTGGTCTTCTTTGTCTGCCGAGTCCTTCCACAAGTCCTGTTATAATACTCCCTTCAATGTTGTCATGTGACGCCTCATCACACACCCAAAGTAACGTTACTTGCAGGACGTTATTCATGGCTTGATCAAAAAAAGTAAGTGTTACAGGAATTCTGATACTCAGAGCTCTGATAATGCTGACCTTTAGGAAAATCTTACACTCGTGATTGGTTGGGTGTATCAAACTACATTCGTCTGAAATAATCTCACCGTGTGCAATAGACCACTGTAGGTTGCGTGTTGACGCCATAACCGGGCATTCGGGCGCCTGAATACGATCAGTCAGTGCCCGTCGCTCAGACAGGTTACTGCGCAGCTCCAGTGCCTGTCGCCCGCGGGTGAGCACACATCTGCCCATATCTGCAATCACAACAAGATCAAACTTTTATTTTAATGAATAGTATAAAGTTATCTGAAACGTACCCAGCAGTTTAAAAGATAAAAAAATAGGAGAAGTGGCATGGTGGTGCAGTGGGCAACACTGATGTCTATGTAAATAAACACATTTTCATATTTAAGTCATTTTTGTAGTTTTTTGGACTGGATTCTAGTCAGAGCACTAACTGGAAAGATTCTTTTACTGCTTGATCCCACAACATTGGCCAGTTAAAACAAAACTGGTACTAGTTTAATGTCGGACTATAAAGGATTTATCTTAGAACCTTCAGCTACTCGGTCCAGCATGACCGTGACCTTATCCTGCTCCATTAGCCTCTTCTTTAGAAAACTCATGAAGATCCCGTTCGACAGATCGTCTTTGTTCACCTCAAACGCTTCAGCATCGACACATCTGCACATAGGAAACCAGATGTTTATAGCTTACACGACAAGATTGCAATTACATAATTCAACAACTTATTGAACCAAAGTAAAACCTGTGAGACTCACGTTGCATAGCCGAACACAATGTTTGCCGTGACTTTTAACGGTCCGGGCTGCTGGATAATGTCATCATTCAGGTTTCTGCAATTAGAACACAACCGGCATTGAGAATGAGACAAAACAGACTGATTTCAGTTCTATTTAGATAATGTGGCACGGTGGCTCAGTGAGTAGCACTGTCGCCTCACAGCAAGAAGGTCCTGGGTTCGATCCCCAGGTGGGGCGGTCCGAGTCCTTTCTGTGTGGAGTTTGCATGTTCTCCCCGTGTCTGCGTGAGTTTCCTCTGGGAGCTCCGGTTTCCTCCCACAGTCCAAAAACATGCAGTCAGGTTAATTGGAGACACTGAATTGCCCTATAGGTGAGTGGGTGTGTGTGTGTGTGTGTCTGCCCTGCAATTGACTGGCGCCCCGTCCAGGGTGTTACTGTGTGCCTTGCGCCCATTGAAAAGCTGGTATAGGCTCCAGCCCCCCGTGACTAATTGGATAAGCGGTTAAGTGAGTGAGTGTTTCTGTCTGTATCTACAAATTTACAATAAAGGTCAAATAACGATAACAGTATAAATATATTTTTTCAAGGCAAAATTTTGCTTAATATAAACAATCTAACAAAAACTGCATAAACATTTTTAGTGATAGTTACACACCCAAATACACACAATATTTAGACTGCTGAATGTTCTCTTTAAAATAAATAATTCACATATGTATTTTTTTTAATGAATTTTTAATCCTGAGCTTTGTCTAAAACGGCAGGTTCATTTAAAATTAAACCCATATAATCAAAAAAAATTTTCTATTATTGGTCTAACACACAATTGGCAGTGGTGGGGTGGAACCAGCGACCTTTTGCTCATTAGTCCAGTGCCTTAACCACTGAGCTACCACTGCCCTGCATTAGATAGAGTACGGATAGTTCTGAAGTTGGATGCATACAGTATTGTATGGTACTGTACAGCACTGTACAATGGTCATCAAAAGAAAATGACACTTATCTACATTATTTTCTGTAAAATATCCTGACAATCTTACATGTACATGCAAACCACTTGGTTCAACTATTTTTCCACACTACAAATGTTATGAAATGAACTGTACCGTTTGCGACACATGTCGAGCAGAAAGACGTTGAGGCCAGTTTGACGTTCCTGCATGCGCTGTAACACGTCCTGTACCCAGAGACAGTGGTCCGATGTGTACGAGTCCGGAGCGTCTATAGGCACCATGAAACTGTTGCCGTAATTCTCATAGCCATGTCCAGCATAGTACAGCAGCCCTGAATTATTCACACACGAGACAGACATACCAGACTGAATTATTATCAAATCCTGACATTTAAAGTCATTATATAAAGCATATATAGAGACCCCAATCTCATGGTCATTTTATTATCAACAACCCAATATGATGGTTTGATGTACCATAGACTCCACGGCTGAGCAGCAGCAGGAACTCACTCACGGCTCTGTGCATCTCATGTCGGTCAAGGTCCAGCAGTGAGACCACCTTAAAGTCAAGTTGGCGCAGCAGGTTACTCAGCTCATACACGTCAGCCATCGGCGCTCTGAGCTCCCGGTGGTGCTTGTAGTTCATATTTCCCATCAGCAGCGCCACCTTGTCTGTTGCTGTAAATCCACGAGACATTTTTTAAATCATTATTGTGTTTTTTATTGTTTTTCCCCACTGTTTTATTTTACACACTAGACACTATAGCAGCCACAGAGGAGAATGGAAACTCACAATGGTAAAAAAAAAAAAAAAAAAAAAAACTTTAAAGCTTTCTGTCTAACTTTAAGTATGTCTGTGGAAATTTGAGTCCATTCAGTTGAAAGAGTATTTGTCTGGCTGGGCGCTGATGTTGGTCAAGAAAGCATCAGTTGATGTTCCAGTTTATTCCAAAGCTGTTATTCCAAAGTGGGGCTGAGGTCAGGGCTCTAAGCAGGACACTAAAGTTTCTTCATGTCTTTGTAGAGCTTGCTTTCCTGAAAAGAAAAGGGCCTTCCCTAAACTGTTAGGAAGCATACAATTACCTACAAATAATCACTTCCTAATGAAAAAAATCCTGCTCAATGTGACTGAGTGGGTGATTACAAGCCGACCTTAAAATGTCAGGTGGCACAGTAAAAACCACCTCAAGCTCGAGTTTGAATCTCAGCTCTGCTATCAGCCGGCCGGGCGCCTACACAGACACACAATTGGCTGTGTCTGTGGGAAAAGGACAGTGGCTGAAACAGGGTTCCTTGTCACTGATGCGGCAATTGCCAGACGTCTACATGAGGGTGGCTGAAAACAGAGGCTCTGCACGCAATACTGTGCTCTGCGAGACCCCGCCCGTAGCAGGTGAAAAAAGCAATCTATGTGCAAGTTGGAGGAGGTGTGTAATAGCCTCGGCCCCCTCGATAAACTTCAATTGGTCATGACTGCTTTGGATTAAAAAAAAAGGGTTGATTACAATAGCATTTAGTGTTTTATTAGCATTTCTCTAAATACCTATTACGTACCAAAAATATCCCCCATCTGTCTGGGAGCGCTGACTGGATCTGAAATGTATTAACATTCATGAGTGAATTATGAATGTGAGACATGAAACATGATAAACAAGGACAGACAAATGCAATGAGGATGCTTCTTACTTTGAACCTCTGGCTGCCAAGAGGTCTCAGTGCAGGATCCTGGACCTAAACGAAAACCGGTTATTACCTTTCACTTCTCATAATGTTGTGTATTACTCTGATCAGCCATAACATTAAAACCACCTCCTTGTTTCTACTCACTGTCCATTTTATCAGCTCCACTTACCATATAGAAGCATTTTGTAGTTCTACAATTACTGACTGTAGTCCATCTGTTTCTCTGCATGCTTTGTTAGCCCCCTTTCACCCTGTTTCTCAATGGTCAGGACCACCACAGGACCACCACAGAGCAGGTATTATTTAGGTGGTGGATCATTCTCAGCACTGCAGTGACACTGACATGGTGGTGGTGTGTTAGTGTGTGTTGTGCTGGTATGAGTGGATTAGACACAGCAGCGCTGCTGGAGTTTTTAAACACCTCACTGTCCCTGCTGGACTGAGAATAGTCCACCAACCAAAAATATCCAGCCAACAGCGCCCCGTGGGCAGCGTCCTGTGACCACTGATGAAGGTCTAGAAGATGACCGACTCAAACAGCAGCAATAGATGAGCGATTGTCTCTGACTTTACATCTACAAGGTGGACCAAATAGGTAGGAGTGTCTAATAGAGTGGACAGTGAGTGGACACGGTGTTTAAAAACTCCATCAGTGCTGCTGTGTCTGATCCACTTATACCAGCACAACACACACTAACATACCACCACCATGTCAGTGTCACTGCAGTGCTGAGAATGATCCACCACCTAAATAATACCTGCTCTGTGGTGGTCCTGTGGGGGAACTGACCATGAAGAACAGGGTGAAAGCAGGTTAAAAAGTATGTAGAGAAACAGATGGACTACAGTCAGTAATTGTAGAACTACAAAGTGCTTCTATATGGTAAGTGGAGCTAATAAAACGGACAGTGAGTGTAGAAACAAGGAGGTGGTTTTAATGTTATGCCTAATCAGTGTACATCACATAATCTTGCTTTTAGTCAAGAATTTATTCTAAATTCCTACCAATTTCTACTAAGATCGGCTCGCTCCATATCTCATGATAAAGGTTGTACGCTCTGCAGCTGTAGACGCCTCGATCTGCTGTCGTTACACAAGGAATCTAAAAACAGCAAATATGATAAAACAGGTTACAGATCCCAACACTGAAATGAAACATAAAAAGGTAAATATATCTGCACTGGGAATTCAAGATGCTGTTACACATGGCGAAAGAGTAAATGTTAAACCTTTAAGAAGTCTCTGTTAGCCTTTGCCAGTGGCTGATTATTGTGGTACCACTGAAACTGGGAAGGAGGATTAGCCTGGGCAGAACATTCCAGAAAGAGGACATCCCCCTCAGACAGAGCCTGAGCCCTGGGATGTTTTATTACACACAGTCCACTGACCGATGAAGGAAAGATCACAGAGCCTGGAACATAACCAGAGATAAGATAACATTCAGCCTCTTGGATTATGCTAGCTTGGTTAGCACTGTTAGCTATATTAGGGTTATATCAGAAGCTTACCTGAACTAGCAGATCTGAGTACTCGCACATAAGCCCACTTGCTAAACACACACTTGTCCCCGGCATTGACGCGGCAGATGTAGTGACCTTCCTGAGCCGGATTCAGAATCAGCTCTGATAAGGTGGCACCTGGCACCTACACACCAAACACATGATATTTATGTTAACTTATTTCATCTACACTTCTGTCTAAGAGTCATTTATTTTTTTCGAGTTCAGTGAAAAGCGTCCACTTTCCAACCACTGGAAATGGTAATTAATAAGGATATGGTAATCAGTGAGGAGCCAGTTTGGTAGTTAATGCTCTTACTCTGAGCAACTTATGAATGATGCAGCATTAAATTCAAGCAAATGAGGGTTAGGTGTAACAGGGTGGGGCACATTCAAAGTGGTGCCATCATGCTGCCCCTGGAGGCAACTCCCCCATCCAAATGACACCGCAACACTGACTGAGTTCACCAGACAAGAAGATAAAGTATGCAGACATTTGCACTGGCAGACTGGACCAGGTCAAGCCTGGCATCACAGCCATAGAGACAGAGAGCAGGTACCACAGAGAAACCAGCAAAGATCTGGCACTGAGGCTGGGATAATAAAGGGACTTCTCCAGCTGCAGTGAATTAATACTTAATGAGGTGCAGAGACTGCCAATTAAAGGAGCCGCACTGTTAGTCATCTACGCCTCCATGCCTCCCTACAGGCCATCAGTGGCATGGCAGGTGGGAATGATACTGTAACCCGAGTATTAAACAAACATAACACAAATAACACTAAAATAAAAGTTATTATTATTCTCTATCAGGGCTCTAGACTAACTTTTTGCACTGGTTGCACTGGTGCGCCTAACTTTTTTTCTTAGGTGCACCAGCACAAAAGTTAGGTGCACCCAAATTTTCGACTGCATCGCATTTAACACCGCAGTTTTACAGGTTCACTTTTTTTTTTAAATCACTGTCCACACAGGCAATATTGACTTGTAAATAACTAACAATCTGGTCAACATGGCCTCGTCTGATGATCTGTTTGCTGCTGCTTGCCACTGAAAGGCAGTGGGGTGAGGGGACACTTGGGCAGTGCATTTATCGCGGCATGTAATGTGTTTTATAGATGCATTGGGCTTTTTCAGCCTTTCAATTCGAAATGTATTAGAACCAGTCACAAATATACTATTGCCGGCCATGGTCTTCCCATGCTCTTTACAGTTAATATACTGTAGTAATTATACAGTTAATACAGTTAATTATAGTATTATAGACTAATTATAGCACACTTATAAAAATTATAAAAATAATAATAGAGTAAATGTGTATGTATGTGTGTATATCTATTTATGTGTGTGTGTATATTTAAAATTATATGTATATGTTTGTGTGTGTGTATGGGGCTCTAGAGTGTTAGAGTGTAATCTTAAATGCAGTGCATTATATTATCGGCTTTACTGGATCTTTTACACAGATTCCCAAAATCGCTTGCGGTGCACTCACTGCGTATTTTGACTACATGTATTGTAATATATTATGGTCTTTTAGTTATTTTTATATTTTACTTAACGAAAATATTGTCGTATTTTTACTTTCACTATCGCCACACTTTACCGCTAGCATTAGCCCCTTGCTACTGTAGAGGGTCGGCTCACCTAGCCGCTGTCCGGTGGGGATGCTGCGGGTCTTTTGCTGTGCGGTGGTGGAGGTGTGGGAATGTGGGAATAAAATCAGGACTTCAGTGAGCGTTACAACACTTTACACCGCCGAGCTCCAGAACCCGAACTTTCATTCTGGGGACATCCAGCTAGTCTCATATACAAAACTAAACTTACTGCAGAACATCCGAACGCACGTGTATAAACCTGGTGCTGCATTCTGATTGGCTGAGCTGAATGTCGCTCACATATCACCGCTACAATAATGTCCCGCCCTTCGCTATCTCTGATTGGTTTAGACCATGTTATTGGCCTAATGTGTGTCTTGTTTTTCTTTCCCTCGGATGCCTGGTCGCACCGGTGCGACCTGAGATTTTTTTTAGTCGCACCATTGAGAAATTAGGTCGCATGTGCGACCAAATTGGTCGCACTATAGAGCCCTGTCTATTATTAAAAAATGTATACATTGTATACGTAGAATAAGTTTCTGTCTGTCTGTATGTATTTATGGAACAAATCACTTTTTTCACGTATCAGTATCATGTGCTATGTTTTTCTTTTCAATGAGAGATAGCATGGTTAAAATAACAATGCCAGACTATAAATGCTTTATAGTCCATAGACCAAATCAAACGACCTACTTCCCACCACCGGGTCTTATTACATGTAGTTCTAAAGCTGAATCCAATCTGTCTGGATGTTTGTACTTGTTTTGTTCACACCTCATCTTCTCTCCTGAACCATTGGTAGTTGAGTCCTGGAGGGCCGACAGCTTTGCAGCTCAGTGTTACGGCGCTGCCCTCTGGTACCTGCAACCCCTGCGGTTGTTCCACGATCTCTATTGGCACCACTAAATGGATAACAACACACACACACACAGCCAAAATTATGTGACCCCTTTCTAAGTAGATAGTTCAGGTATTTCAGCCATACCAGTTGCTAACAGATGTATAAACTCCATGACGTACAAACCCTGTGTTCTGAAAAGGTTGGAAATGTAATAAAATGCACTAAATATTTTACTATTTTAGTAACCACAGCATGTATTTCCACCGTCTTTTGGGCCATCTGAAATAAGCTCAAGCCCAGAAAACCCCACAGAAAATTTATTATGACTTTCTCTTTGTGTAATAGAGTTTCAGGTTGCATTTCTTGATGAAAAAGCAGACTGTGTTAAGTGATAACAGTTTTATAAAGAACCCATGATGATATAACTATCACAGTATCATAACGGTTCCTCATACAATGCCATCTGAAGCGTGAAAGTCTCGCACATTCGTCAGTGGCTCTCGGCTTAAATTTCTTCTGATTCTCTAAATCTTTTAATAATATTATGTATGGTAGACGGTAAAAGACTCAAATTATTTGCAATCTTGTGTTACAAATGTTTTACTTTTATTTTGCCCCATCCCAACTTTTTGGAGTGTGTTGCATTTGAAATAATGTCCCAACGTTTCAAGAAATGGGGTTTATAATGCACGTATGATTGAACCAAATGTGGGTATTAGATTATTAAAATTCTTGTATTGGTGTCATATGCTAAATAGAACCAGTTTTATAACAAAAAATGAAATGTAAATACCACATGCAGTGAGAAAGTTGGCGGCCTCGTGGTGCTCGATTCTCGTGAGGCACTGCAACAGGAACGCCAGCGGGCACTGCCTGTCAGCCAGCAGGGCCAGCAGGTATCTGCCAGGGCTGCCCCGGGCACTGAGGACCTGCAGAGAGCAGCTGGTCAGCTCCTTCTCGCTGCACACAGAGATGAACATCATAACTCAGGGATTCAGTTATTCAGACACTGAACCACAGAAATACCTCACAGAATTTACCTGTACTGGAACCGCGGCTGCTCTTCGACCGCTTTCGCCAGTTGTCTCCACCCACACCTTGCATTGTCCAGCATCTCTGCAAGTCTGGTAAGAGCCACCTCACTGAGGGTCCCCAAACCCAAATTCCAGTCGTCCATCACAGCAGTGTGTCGTCAGTGTCCTACCAGGAGTAAAAAAGAGACAAATACATTATCAAGATTTAGAAATTTAATTGAGACTATCTGGATACTGTATGCATTCAGTTCTGAACGTTAAAAGATAAAGTTCTGAACGTTCTGAATGTTAGTTCTGAATGAAAGATAAAGAATGTCTTCATCTGCTGCGGCGGAAAACCGGACCAGATCAACCCCAGCATCACAGTTTCAAAGAAAAGAGCAGGTTGCCAACAGAGGAGCCAGCAACACTGTGAGGAAGAAACTATTATTAAATAAAGGTACATCCACCTGGAGCAAATTAAGGCTAAATAAGGCACAAAGATTGCTGGATATGGGAACTCTATGGCAAGGCGGATGGAAATAATCCTGTAATTCACGCCCCCTGACAATCTTCACAGCAGTGGACCTGTTAATTATAGTACTGAAATTACAAGAAACAATTTCATGATTTAATTATTAATCGCAAGCACTGGATGATATAGCAGTACCGTCAATCCAATGATGGAAATTTATCCACAAGTATCGATTTCACGCTACTGCTTATACTTTGGTACGTCTAAATAATTAGTCATGCTTTAAACTAACACAAAACAGTGCTGTTTATTCATGATCAACTGAACAGAACTGCCACAAGTATGTGAACAACTGACCACTGGGTTGTTCCAGATTTCATTCCATTGCTTTGGGCTTTAAAACAGAAGTGACCCCAAAATTAGGCCTCTTGAAGGTCTCTTGAACTTGAACTCTTGAAGTACCTCCACAATAACATTGTTAAGCTGCGTCTTTATAGACGTTGCTTTGTGCACTGAGGCACTGTCATGCTGGAACTAACTGATTTTATACTCCTGTTATCAGTACAACACCTGAACTTAATAATAATGAGGAGTGTCCACATGCTGTATAAATAATTAACATGTGAGATAAATGAACTTTGGGCTCTTTGAGTCGTACTTTGGGCTCTGTTTTGTTTACCGTGTATCTACTGTCTTTTGTGTGTCTTTCAATATTGTTTGACGGTAAAGTATTTGGAGTATTTAAAGTATTTATGATATGTATTGTTGTCTGCACTTTATGTTCTTCTGAGTACTGTACATTGTTATGTGCTGCTCCAAGGTTCTGGAGGAACAACATTTTGTTTCACTGTATTTTTGTACATGGATGTAGTGACAGTAAACCTTCTTGACCTGACTTGACTTGAAGTAGTGGCGTTTTTATTTATGTATATACCTTCAAGTAAACAGGATCTGATATGTACTTAAAGGTCACGCCACATCAACAAAAGCAACTTTTCGACAAATAATTCAGATTAGGTAGATCCATGCCTTTAACCACTGAGCCACCTGCTGCTAAATCACAATAAATACTGTCAACACTATTAAAGCTTACGTTCCATTTTCATTTTTATCTATATCATCTGCCCAAATCAGAAAGTAACACACTGACTAGCCTGAAATTTTGGGTGTAGTATCAGATCAGATCTGAGCTACAGAACTTGTTTATATTATTTTGAAAATAAACTAGTGTGTCCACTGGTATAGGTACAGTAGATTAAGCTATTCTGCAATCAGTAAAAACCTGCTGCTTAGCTTAAACTGACTGTACAATTTAAATTTAAGGGAAATGACACTGCATGTCAGAGTATACAGACTACTAACATTCACATTTTCTGCATTGAGCAGACGCCTTTATCCAAATCGACTTACATTACAGTATACAGAGCTATTGAGGGTTAAGGGCCTTGCTCAAGGGCCCAACAGCAGCAGCCTGGCAGTGGTGGGGCTTGAGCTAGCGACCTTCTTATTACTTACTACCTTAACCAGTAGACTACACTATATGGACAAAAGTATAGTCCTTCTTATTTTTGAATTCATGTGTTTCAGCCACAACACTTGCTATCAAGTGTAATAAATCAATTGCACTTGCAGCAAGTTTAGGGAAGGCCTTTTCCTGTTTCAGTATGACTTGTGTTCCTGTGTACTAAGCAAGCTCTTTAAATACATGACGAAAAGCTCAGTTTAAAGAAACTGCACAGAGCCACAGAAGAGCTGTAGAATGAACTGGAACACCACTTGTGGCTTTCTTGACCAACATCAGTACATCAGTACATTAGTACCCAGACACACAAATTCCCACAGACATACTTAGAAGCCTCTCAGAAGAGTGTATGTTGTTCTAGCTGAAAATATACCAGTCTATTTTAACTGCTCATGGTTATATAGTGTTTAAAAAGGTAACTTAATGACCTAAAGTGTTTGGAAAGTGAAGTTTTGCTGAAGCTACAGTGAAGATGAACCGTTAAACACAGTCGTTAGTAAAAAGTACCTGAGCTGCTGAAGCGGCTCTTCCCGGAAGACGCTTTACTCGCAAATCAAACACGGAGAAGTTAAGATGATTAGAATCTCACAGCAGGTGCAGGAGCATCTCCATATCTGATTCTGTTCCTTCTGATAGATCTGTGAGCCATTTATCAGCTTATATCACCAACAAAACCAAACTTTATAGTAGTAAAGATAGGAGTGTGTGGTGAAATCAGTGAAGCGCGTCTGTACTGTTAAAACCTGCAGTTCCTCTTTCACACACATTTACATCACCCACACTCACTCACACACACACACACACACGAGAGAGAGAGAGAGAGAGAGAGAGAGAGAGAGAGAGAATACTGCAGCTGTATGTATGTGTGAGGAGTTTACTTTTACTTTCTCTCTACATCCACACACTCATGCGTTCGCGATATGTCAAAAAAGGTGGACGCCCATCCTGAGTACCTAGTTCACGTATTTAACACACACACACACGCGCGCGTTCACTATATGTCGAAAAATGTGGACGTCCCTCCTGAGTACCTAGTTTAGATATTAAAGACACACACACTTTCACTACATGTCAAAAAATGTGGACGTCCCTCCTGAGTACCTAGTTTAGATATTAAAGACACACACACTTTCACTACATGTCAAAAAATGTGGACGTCCCTCCTGAGTACCTAGTTTAGATATTAAAGACACACACACTTTCACTACATGTCAAAAAATGTGGACGTCCCTCCTGAAAACCTAGTTTAGATATTTAAGACACACACACTATATGTCAAAAAATGTGGACGTCCCTCCTGAGTACCTAGTTTAGATATTTAAGACACACACACACACACACACTTTCACTACATGTCAAAAAATGTGGACGCCCTCGAGTACCTAGTTTAGATATTTGACACACACACACACACACACACACACACACTATATGTCGAAAAATGTGGACGTCCCTCCTGAGTACCTAGTTTAGATATTTAAGACACACACACACACACACACACACACACACACTCTCTTTCACTATATGTCAAAAAATGTGGACGCCCTCGAGTACCTAGTTTAGATATTTAAGACACACACACACACACACACACACACACACACACACACACTCTCTTTCACTATATGTCAAAAAATGTGGACGTCCCTTCTGAGTACCTAGTTTAGATATTTAAGACACACACACACACACACACAATGTCGGAACCTGATAGTGTTACTTTAGTTTCGCCCTAAGCCGGATTCGAACCTAGGGCGGAAAAATATACGCAATGCGCCCTGCCCACTGCGCTACTCAAACAGCGGAGCGATGAACAGGTTGTTATGCTGATATGCCTGCAGACACACGGCGTTACTAAGACTAAAAGTGAACTCTACTTAAAATAATAAGTAGCAGCAGTTTCCTTCTGTTGCATACACATCGCCCTGTCAGTCTAATCTGCAGCATTTCTCTCCCAGTGATAAAAATACGGAACAAAGCGCGTCCCTTATCAGTTCAATACTGAACACAACCTTTAGTTTCCAAATAAGGAACGATTCCGTATTTTATGGGATGGTTGGCAACCCTGCTGCTGCACCACCTGAGCACCATTCTTTTATATCTAATAAATGTTGTTAATGAACAAGTAAACTATAATAATCAACTGTGATTGTAATTTGGATTTAGTCCATTTAAAGTAGAGGAAACATGTCAACGTCCTCAAACCCAGGACCCAAGGTCCTATGATGCTGTTCAGCACCCACACTACATGCCTCACAACCTGCCACTAACAATTTAAAACATACAAATTATGAAATGCACAAGTTCCAACAAACACACATGAGGTTAACGACTCCATATCATGGTATCATAATGGGATGTCCAACAAGCTAATGAGCAGGTGTTTACATACTTTTAACCCTGTTGTGTACATATACAGTGTATCACAAAAGTGAGTACACCCCTCACATTTCTGCAGATATTTAAGTATATCTTTTCATGGGACAACACTGACAAAATGACACTTTGACACAATGAAAAGTAGTCTGTGTGCAGCTTATATAACAGTGTAAATTTATTCTTCCCTCAAAATAACTCAATATACAGCCATTAATGTCGAAACCACCAACAACAAAAGTGAGTACACCCCTTAGTGAAAGTTCCTGAAGTGTCAATATTTTTTGTGGCCACCATTATTTCCCAGAACTGCCTTAACTCTCCTGGGCATGGAGTTTACCAGAGCTTCACAGGTTGCCACTGGAATGCTTTTCCACTCCTCCATGACGACATCACGGAGCTGGCGGATATTCAAGACTTTGCGCTCCTCCACCTTCCGCTTGAGGATGCCCCAAAGATGTTCTATTGGGTTTAGGTCTGGAGACATGCTTGGCCAGTCCATCACCTTTACCCACAGCCTCTTCAATAAAGCAGTGGTCGTCTTAGAGGTGTGTTTGGGGTCATTATCATGCTGGAACACTGCCCTGCGACCCAGTTTCCGGAGGGAGGGGATCATGCTCTGCTTCAGTATTTCACAGTACATATTGGAGTTCATGTGTCCCTCAATGAAATGTAACTCCCCAACACCTGCTGCACTCATGCAGCCCCAGACCATGGCATTCCCACCACCATGCTTGACTGTAGGCATGACACACTTATCTTTGTACTCCTCACCTGATTGCCGCCACACATGCTTGAGACCATCTGAACCAAACAAATTAATCTTGGTCTCATCAGACCATAGGACATGGTTCCAGTAATCCATGTCCTTTGTTGACATGTCTTCAGCAAACTGTTTGCGGGCTTTCTTGTGTAGAGACTTCAGAAGAGGCTTCCTTCTGGGGTGACAGCCATGCAGACCAATTTGATGTAGTGTGCGGCATATGGTCTGAGCACTGACAGGCTGACCCCCCACCTTTTCAATCTCTGCAGCAATGCTGACAGCACTCCTGCGCCTATCTTTCAAAGACAGCAGTTGGATGTGACGCTGAGCACGTGCACTCAGCTTCTTTGGACGACCAACGCAAGGTCTGTTCTGAGTGGACCCTGCTCTTTTAAAACGCTGGATGATCTTGGCCACTGTTCTGCAGCTCAGTTTCAGGGTGTTGGCAATCTTCTTGTAGCCTTGGCCATCTTCATGTAGCGCAACAATTCGTCTTTTAAGATCCTCAGAGAGTTCTTTGCCATGAGGTGCCATGTTGGAACTTTCAGTGACCAGTATGAGAGCTGTACTACTAAATTGAACACACCTGCTCCCTATGCACACCTGAGACCTAGTAACACTAACGAGTCACATGACATTTTGGAGGGAAAATGACAAGCAGTGCTCAATTTGGACATTTAGGGGTGTAGTCTCTTAGGGGTGTACTCACTTTTGTTGCCGGTGGTTTAGACATTAATGGCTGTATATTGAGTTATTTTGAGGGAAGAATAAATTTACACTGTTATATAAGCTGCACACAGACTACTTTTCATTGTGTCAAAGTGTCATTTTGTCAGTGTTGTCCCATGAAAAGATGTACTTAAATATCTGCAGAAATGTGAGGGGTGTACTCACTTTTGTGATACACTGTACGTACATCTAACAGTCACAAAATAATTAAAATGATTTAACGTTTTGGAAAAAAAGTCTTATAAGTCACGGCAACGTGTGTCACACATGGGCAAACTCATCAGCAAAGAGGAACCGTGGTCACCAGAGGAAGCTCATCCTTGATTGTTGCAATTTTTGAGGTATTTGGGAACTTTCCTGTAGTGCTTTAAGCCCGTCAATGAGACTTTACAAGTGACTACTGTTCCTCTTTACTGATGCCGTTTCCCCATTTATCACATTAGCATCCATAAACCTTAAACATTTCACTTAGATATTCCAGTGGATGTCACTATAATTTGGACACACACTTTGGATTATATGTGTTTGTTTCGTTATATTGCTTTAAAACCATACACATCAGAACGCGTAATGACAAGATTATTAGCATATTTTACCGCTGCACCACCCAAGTGCCATTCTTTTATATCTGATAAATGTTGTTAATTAACAAGTAAACTACAATAATCAACTGTGATTGTAATATGGATTTAGTCCCTTTAAAGTAGAGGAAACATGTCAATGTCCTCAAACCCAGGACCCAAGGTCCTATGATGCTGTTCAGCACCCACACTCACTCACCACCATGCCACTAAATTGTACATTTAAATAAATAAGTGTTCAGGTAATTAGAACATCAGGGGTGAAGACACAGTGTAAGAAAAGTTCCTTGGTTGTTCACATAAAACTCTACAGGGCTCTACAGGCATGATGATACAGATGGTGGAGTGGGTGCTGCATCAGCATCATGGGTCCTGGGGATTTTTCCAGGGGAATTTTGATCTCTGATCAACCAGTAAGGAGTTTCACATGCTTTTCTGAAGTCTGTGTAGGCTTCATTTCACCTTTGTATAATGTACTTTCACTGTGGAAATGCACCTCTAAATAAATTATTAACATTTAAAACACTCAAGCCCAGTCTTACTTACATCATACGATACCTCACCCCAAAGTGCCACAGGGCAATGAAGCAGCATACTGTGGGTACACACTGATGAGCCCTCGTAAGATCCACAGCATCTCATCATCATCAGTCTTCTTCAACATCCCATCATGAGCTATTTGCGTTCCCGTTGATGTCTTTGTAAGCTTTAATCTCTGAGCTTCTCTTTGTAAACCTGAGATTTACATCCTTACAAAAGCCCAAAAGGTCTCCACAATCACATATTCTTTTTGTACCCCTGTTTTGTTAGTAAAGCCTTAAAAGAAAGCTGACAGCAAAACACACACACACAATCTTAATAGAATTGTTACTTGCTAAAGACGTGTACAAAATGTTAACATAAACAGTTCATATTAAAGAGTCAACCACCATAACACATAGATGGTGATCTGGCAACCCTGACCAGGATGACACAGTAAGTAAAAATGAATAAATGAAAAACTTAATAATGGAACTGTACATTAAATAACACTATAAAAAGTAACCTGTTACTACAAAGACCAGCTGGTCAAGAGAGAATGAAATGATCTGTCAAACAGTAGTAAATCTTCCATATTTAGAAACATAGCAACTAAAAAACACCACCTCAAATATTAACATTTATATTTTTAATTAATGATACTGAATGCTTTTAGGATTTTTATTTAGCTACAAAAGCACTTTGATGTTTCAATAGTACATAATTAATCAAAGACTCTCATCATCATGTTATGAACTATGAACTCAGATCATGTTCATGGTTATTCAGTAACATGGCAACCCGTTAATCCATGTAGGTCCACAGAACCAGTGCAGTACAAACACCATGAAGAGCTCGTCACAAGCGCACGTGATTCATACATCAGCTGTAACCCAGTCAGTCAGTCGTGGTCTGAACACAGGGACTCCAGCACCTCCACGTCATCTTGAAACTATCAGTTCCCAAAATCCAAATCCACGCTGGTGATGTTCTGCAAAAGTTTGCTTTTCAAATCTTCTTGCCCTTATGCAGTTTATTAAAACGCCAGATGTGCTCCTTCCTTAACCGTTTACAGTATTCGTGGCTTTCAGGATCCATCTCAGGGAGGTTCTTCGGAGGGCCGAGGTTCAACTCAAACAACCTGCAGATTAACAAGAGAAGTTTCATTACCATTGAGCAGATATGCACGAAATTAGATGTACACAACATTAATAACAGCACGTACATTATACACATTTATAAGTTACTAAACTGTGAACTTTAAATTGTCACTGTAATAAAAAATGTTAAGCACCCCTGACATAGTGGCCATTGTTACAGTACAGGTAAAGCCTGAATGCAAATGAATTGACTTTACCTGGTGTATATAAAGGAGGGTCATAAATCTCTTAGATTTTTAACAATATAAAATGTAAGATATTCCTGTGGACTGGTATGCCAAAGAGCAACAAGATTAACTGCCAAAATTACCATGCTGGGTATTCTTCTTTTGGTTTGAGTGGTGGATCTTCTCCCTGTTTGAAGATGTTTACTCCTACAGCATGAGAAGTGAGTCTGACTGCATCTTTACACACTTCAGGACCGTTCAGTACATCCTTCACCACACCTTTCCCTTTACCTTTGGCAGCTGGAGGTAAATAAAGAAACACCGATAAGATAAATACATTGGAACAGAACTCTGGTGGTCTGTGGTATGTTGTTAGGGTGTCTGCATTTCTTCTTAGCCAGAATGGTAACCAAAAAAGCCAAAATGACAGTTATACATGCTTAATGCCGTCATGTGCTGTTTCTAATTAACCAGAAAGGTAAACATCTAAAAGCACATACTAGGATGAATGTAAATTTAATTTGTAATAGATTTGAACTGGACAGAATTGTTTCTTCAGTTATTAGTGGTTTAACATTTAATGGTTTGAAAACATTGAAGGCCTCTGTGCTAAGCATGTAAATAATTATTGTGCTGCTTATCATCGCTTTAAACAAAGGGCTGTAGTTTGTTTGTTTGTCTGTTTATTAGGATTTTAACGTCATTTTACACTTTGGTTACATTCATGACAGGAACGGTAGTTACTCATTACACAAGATTCATCAGTTTACAAGGTTATATCGAACACAGTCATGGACAATTTAGTGTCTCCAATTCACCTCACCTGCACGTCTTTCGACTGTGGGGGGGAAACCGGAGCACCCGGAAGAAACCCACGGGGAGAACATGCAAACTCCGCCCCACCTGGGGATCAAACCCAGGACCCTCTTGCTGTGAGGAGACAGTGCCGTGCCGAAGGGCTGTGGTAGCTCAGCAGTTAAGGACTGGACTAGTTATTAGAAGGTTGCAGGTTCAGGCCCCACAACCACGAAGCTACCCCTGTTGGACCCCTGAGCAAGGCCCCTGATCCTCAATTGCTGCAATGTAATCGCTTTGGATAAGTGTCTGCTAGATGCTACAAATGAAAAAAAAAAAGTGTAAAGTAAAATAAATAAAGTGCACTGTTATTGATGTAAAGTACACAGTGCTAACAGCTACCTCTAGAGGAGGAACTTCCACCTGCTAAACATGAGAGTGAGCGAGTGAGTTAGTTACATGCCAGCTGTTTAACATCAAAATGTTAAGACTGTTTGAGAAATAAAATGTATAAAAGGGATAATGTATATTACTATAAAATCATTAACAGCGAAATAATCTTTTTTCTTCTATTTTACCCCCCATGTCAGTTAGAGATGTGGCTACATCTAAAAGCATCTGCTGTGGACCACCAATCTTATATATGACATTTGTTAATTAAAGAAAACAAGCTTCATCAAATAATAATAGTATTAACTGTTTTTTAACATATTATTATTACTATTATTATAAATTTGAGGGTGATTTCATGCTACTGATCCATCAGCCAGTACAAGGTCAGTGCACATTAGCACATTTAGCATTAGCTTTCATTGATTGTTCAGACTCAGTGATACAGCTTACCTGCTTTTTTAGCATATCCACGAGTCTGCAGGGAGGCGTTCAACAGTAAAGCGCTGCTGTGTGAATTAAACAGGCGAAATTTAAGCACAGATAAAGAATTTATACAGTTACATAGAGACATTTTCCTCTAAATCTACACTACCATGCTGGAATAGAACAGTCACGTGATCAGTGTACTTCCGAGCCAGCGGAGCTCGGTCGCGTCTAAAATAGCATCTTAGTCCCTACACCCTATTCCCTACACCCTCCTTTCACTCTATACTATACCTTACTCCCTACACACCCTATACCCTACACCCTCCTCTTACTCTGTACTCCTCATTCCATAGTCCCTACACCCTACCCCCTCCTCTTACTCCCTATACCCTATACCCTACCCCCTCCTCTTACTGTATACTCCTCATTCCATAGTCCCTACACCCTATACCCTACTCCCTTCTCTTACACCCTATACCCTACCCCCTCCTCTTACTCCCTATACCCTATACCCTACCCCCTCCTCTTACTGTATACTCCTCATTCCATAGTCCCTACACCCTATACCCTATACCCTACTCCCTTCTCTTACTCCCTATACCCTACACCCTCCTCTTACTCTATACTCCTCATTCCATAGACCCAAACCCTATACCCTACCCCCTCCTCTTACTCCCTATACCCTATACCCTACCCCCTCCTCTTACTGTATACTCCTCATTCCATAGTCCCTACACCCTATACCCTACTCCCTTCTCTTACTCCCTATACCCTACACCCTCCTCTTACTCTATACTCCTCATTCCATAGTCCCTACACCCTATACCCTACCCCCTCCTCTTACTCCCTATACCCTACCCCCTCTACCCTACCCCCTCCTCTTACCGTATACTCCTCATTCCATAGTCCCTACACCCTATACCCTCCTTTCACTCTATACTATACCTTACTCCCTATACCCTATACCCTACACCCTTCTCTTACTCCCTATACCCTACACCCTCCTCTTACTCTATACTCCTCATTCCATAGACCCTACACCCTATACCCTCCTCTTACTCCCTACCCCCTCTACCCTACCCCCTCCTCTTACCGTATACTCCTCATTCCATAGTCCCTACACCCTATACCCTCCTTTCACTCTATACTATACCTTACTCCCTATACCCTACACCCTTCTCTTACTCCCTATACCCTACACCCTCCTCTTACTCTATACTCCTCATTCCATAGACCCTACACCCTATACCCTCCTCTTACTCCCTACCCCCTCTACCCTACCCCCTCCTCTTACCGTATACTCCTCATTCCATAGTCCCTACACCCTATACCCTCCTTTCACTCTATACTATACCTTACTCCCTACACCCTATACCCTTCGCTTACTCCCTATACCCTACACCCTCCTCTTACTCCATACTCCTCATTCCATAGTCCCTACACCCTATACCCTACTCCCTTCTCTTACTCCCTATACCCTACACCCTCCTCTTACTCTATACTCCTCATTCCATAGACCCTACACCCTACTCTTACTCCCTATACCCTATACCCTACCCCCTCCTCTTACTGTATACTCCTCATTCCATAGTCTCTACACCCTATACCCTATACCCTTCGCTTACTCCCTATACCCTACACCCTCCTCTTACTCCATACTCCTCATTTCATACGTCCTATTTTCATAACTCAATTTCCTTCACCATATTAATAATTATTAATTACCATTATTAATTATTATTTTATAGCATATTCTACAAGGAGACAATGGCCTAATTTTTCATATAATTAATTTATTACTGAAACTACTGAATTTAGGGTGGCACCGTGGGTTAGTGGGTATCACTGTCGCCTCACAGCAAGAAGGTCATTATTTCGATCCCCAGGCGGGGCTGTCCGGGTCCTTTCTGTGCAGGCATGTTCTCCCCGTGTCTGCTCCGGTTTCCTCCCACAGTCCAAAAAATGTGCAATCAGGTTAATTGGAGACACTGAATTGCCGTGTGTGTGTGTGTGTGTGTGTGTGTGTGTGTGTGTGTGACACTTTGGTTACATTCATGACAGGAACGGTAGTTACTCATTAAACAAGATTCATCAGTTCACAAGGTTATATCAAACACAGTCATGGACAATTTAGTTTCTCCAGTTCACCTCACTTGCACGTCTTTGGACTGTGGGAGGAAACCGAAGTACCCGGAGGAGGAAACCCACGCAGACACGGGGAGAACATGCAAACTCCACACAGAAAGGACCCGGACCGCCCCACCCCACCTGGGGATCGAAACCGGGACCTTCTTGCTGTCAGGCAACAGTGCTACCCACTTACCTTGCCTTGCGCCCATTGAAAAGCTGGGATAGGCTCCAGCACCCGCATCCCGCGACCCTAATTGGATAAGCGGATAAGACAATGAATGAATGAATGAATGAATGAATGACTACTGAATTCAGTAATTAGGTGTCGTTAAACCTGTATGTGGTTTGGAACACAGCCGATGAGACGATCAGCAGTTCCACTCCGGCTCGCTAGAGGGCGACAGTCCTTGTGTTAGTGCGACGTTATAAAGCTTCATGTTTGTGTTTCACACTAAAGTCTAGAACCAAAATGTCTGAGTACGAGTCTGTACAGAAAGGCTCGTTAACACTGAAAGGAATCGGAGCCGTTTCAGCTGGTAAAAAGTAAGAAAAGCTTTTATAAACATTTATTTAATATATATGTTGGAATTTGCTAAGATTCGTTTAGCGGAGCTGTTTTTATACAGCCAGTCGGGTTTGTTGTTCTACCAGCTTATGAATGTGTGAAGGTTTGATCCCAAATGGCTGTTTTAGTTTAATAGATAAAACCAGTTCTGTATTTATTTCTGTACTCTTATCTTATGCACTGATAATAATAATAATAACATTAGTATAATAATAACAGTAATAATAATAACAATAATAATAACAGTAGTATAATATAGGGCTGGGCAATCTGACCAAACATTTGTATCACGGTATTTTTTAAGATTCTGACGGTTTCACTGTATATCACGGTATGTTTATTTTTTTAATACAATGTACTTTAAATGAATGGGATAGCCAGTCAGGGCAGGTTACTGTTGTACATGATTAACATGTTATAATTATTGTCAAACAGGAAAAAGAAGAAGGAAAAGGAGCTGAAGCGTTTGGAGAAGCAGGTGTTAACCACTCCAAATGAGGAGGAAAGCACCAAGAAGGCCTACATGGATAAAAGAACCCCGGCACAGCTGGCCTTCGATAAACTCCAAGAGAAGAGAGTACGTACACGTACGAGTGTCCGGGATCATGCAGTCCAGACTAGTGGCGTCTGTTGCTCTGCATTATCTGGTGTTTAAGAATAAAGGGTTTAAGAATGTGTGGCATATCCTGACCTGCAGATACGTCCTCAGGATCATGTAAAGCTATAGTTTCGCATGTATAAAAGTATAAAAGTGATTCAGTGATCATCATGATCCTAAATTCCTTATTTATGAATGTCCTGATGAAAGGAACATGCAGTAGAGCGAATGATCTAGTTGTCAGGCTGTCTAAGTGCCATAATAAACCCCAATAGATCACTTAACACCATTAGCTGTTTACAATTGTGTGACGCTTTCATCACAGCATTTCAGTCAGGATCGCAGTAATTTGTCACTCAGAACATGAAGCCTAAAGGTGATGTGGTTACACGGTGCACCATGATTGTGATACACATTCCTAAGCCCTGCTGCTAAACATTATTAATCTACTTTTGTAACCGTGTGTGACTGAGTCAGTAAAATTAGATTTGATTAGAAATCACTGTACTGAAATGTATTTTTTCTCTTTTCTTTTGTTTGGTAGCAAATTGAACGTATTCTCAATAAAGCCTCCAAAACACACAAGCGCAGAGTTGAGGTGAGTATAAAATGGTACTTTTTTCAGCTGCTCCTGTATTTAGGGGTCACCACAGCGGATCACTCTGGTCTGCAGACTGGATTGGGCACAGTTTTTACTCTGGATGCCCTTCCTGACTCACCACTGTGGATGACTGGCAGATAGCACCGCTGAGCATTGAACTCTGGTTCTCAGCGGTAGTGGGCTAGCGTGATTTATCACTGTACCAACCTAGTGCCATGTCTATGAGGAACTAAATTTTAGTCTTTTGTGTGTCAAGTTTTCTTCTTCAATTTGATACTGCAGCTTCAGAACTAAATAAAGAAACCGCAACTTCTAGCTGTTTGTTCATCACATCCACTAAAATCCACTAAAACATAAAGTGGAAAATCTGTTACTGTTCTGTTTACTTTATATCGACTGGTGGAGGGAAGGTGCAGGTCTGTACTTTGTGGTTTTGTGCCACAATAGCCAACAGATCTGATATAGAGTCTGAAACGGTTCTCAGTTATTATTGATCATACGTCATGATTTCAGAAAAACTTTGAGAGTTTCTGACACTCTGTAGCCTCTTTTTTTTAATTTTTTTTTATCAATTCTTTATTGAGTGTGTTTTTGCTTTTGTATCCAGCTATTTTGAGGTGCACTTGTCAGTGCGCTCTCAGTTCAGGTCCCAAGCCCAGCTAGAAATAGAAGGGTTGTGTCAAAAAAAAGGCATCTGCGGTAAAAACTGTCTGGTTTGCAGACCAGATCCAAGGTAGCACCCCCTAAAATATATACACGAGCAGCCAAAAGAAAACGGAATACTGGTAATTTGAAATCATGTTTTACATGTCCAGTGAGTATAACATCTTGTTTTGTTGCTGTAGGAGTTTAACAGACATCTGGACAACCTGACTGAGCATTATGACATTCCTAAAGTCAGCTGGACCAAGTAATGCAGGAATCGTGTGGATTATCAGGAGCAGGATGAATTTCAATTTCTGTGGATCCTAGGAGGAGAAATTAAGAAACTGTCTCTGGTTCCTTGACGAGCATCACCACAGATTTACCAGTTACAGATCTGTTTGATGTTTGATGCATTTTACTTTCTTTTATAACCTTTATTAATGTGCTTTCTGATTTAAACCTGGATGTTATTTGTGTGTACTTTATTGATTAAAGCTCATTTTGTTCTTTAATTGCTAGTATAAGTTATGGTGTCAACTCTTTTGTTTCCTAAACAAGCATAATAAAGTCAAATAAAACGAGTACACACATGATGTGTGCCTGGTGTGTACCTCTGTAAATGCTAATGAACAGTAATGTTATATTTAATCTTTAAAAAAATGTTCAAAGTTTGTGCCGTGTGCAATCGTCCCATCAGAAACTGGTACATTATGAACAAGCTCAAGCTTTCGGCATGACCTTCATGGATGTGTTGGACCTGTGATGGACCGGTGACCTGTTCAGGCTGTTTTCTGCCTTCTAATGAATCTGACCCACCACAGCCCTGACCAGGATAAAGTAAAACACAAAATGAATGAATAAAGTTATGAGCTTTAAGAGAACTGATAACTGTGGAAACCTTTCCACATTCACAGTGATGGCAGCTTGTGTGAAATGTTTCCACTTTGTGCTGACATTTTTTTTATGAATAAATTAAAAGCAGTTAGTCTACATTAGTCGAAACACAACCACACCCCAAAAATCTGCATGCCAATACTTATATGGTGATAATTGTACAGGTTAATAGGTTCAGTTTGGTGACTCGAGTCCTGAGATGTTCCTCCCAAAAAGTAGTCAGTAGGTGGATTGGCAATTCTTAACTGCCCCTAGCTGTGAGTGAGTATAAAAGGAACTGATGAATGAATGAGTCGCACACAAAATGTTTGCAGTAGGTGGATTGGGTAATTCAAATTGCCCTGAATGTAAATGAGTAAGTGTAAGTTTTACTGTTCAGTGTGTTTAGGATAGGCTGCGGACCCACCGCCACTCTGACCAGTAAAGATCAGCTGCATGAGCATCGGATGCTAGGAGCAGAGCTGAGAAATTCTGTAATACGTGTCTTCTACCACTAGATGGCGCGCTTGGATTTCAATGCTAAAAGGCTAGTAATAGTTTCAAACTAGCCTAGCACAACTACATAAATAAATCAAAATAAAATTGAGCGGGTAGACAGTGAAAAGAACTGATATATAAAACAAATAAAATGGATAAGAAGAATCACATTTACATAACACGAAGCTATATTAAGCTTTACAGTAAACAGACGCGAGCTGTTGTGTTCCAAATACCGTCCTATATACTTAAGAGTGTGCTAAATTGATTTCGACCGAAGGCAAGACTCACTATTTCAAGCCCACTGGAAAGATTATAGTATGCGGATTGAGACACATCCCTCCAACTGACAGTTTTGTACAGTATGTTAGATAGTTCGTTTTATTGATATATTGAGGGAAATGAAATTATTACACAAAATATTTCTTAATTATTTAATATTAGGATTTTAACGTCATGTTTGACACTTTTTGGTTACATTTATGACAGGACAGGTAGCTACTAGTTACACAAGATTCATCAATTCACAAGTTTAATGTCAAACACAGTCATGGACAATTTTGTATCTCTAATTCACCTCATTTGCATGTCCTTGTACTGTGGGAGGAAACCACATGCAGACACGGGGAGAACATGCAAACTCAACACAGAAAGGACCCGGACCGCCCCACCTGGGGATCAAACCCAGGACCTCTTGTAGCCACCATGCTGCCCCCCCAAAACATTTCATGCTGAGTTGTTGTATGCATTCTGTAACACAGTCCATATATTTTATGGCACCCAATGGTCAACATAGTGTTGGAGCGGGTGTGGGTGCCACACTGCAACATGGGTCCTAAGAATGTGGTTTTGACCCTTGCCTCCAGTCTGTAAAGAGTTTTGCATGTTCTTTTCATACTGACATTTTCCTCTGTGTACTTTGTACTGCAGTTTACTTCAACTGCATGCATGTCTACGTTGAATTGTCCCAAAGTAAGTGTGTGTTTCTCTGCCACGGATTGCCCACCTGCCCAGGGTGTGTTTTGTTTGGCCCAGCGTCTCTAGCTGCAGCTGGTTAGTGAAAATAAATATTTCAATAAATTCACTTACTGTCGGGTTTCCAAACATAAAAACCTCAAAGAAATCCATAAGGACACAAAAAATTCAGACAGTGACCGGGTGCAAGGATCAAACCCAGGTTCCCAGAATCAAGGGTCTGTGTGGCACACACATGACCCATTGTGCCAGTGTGTCACTCCTGATGAGGGCTCAAACACTGCACTAAAAGGTGCATGTCTTCCACGATTTGTGCAGTAATGCAAACCACATGTTGTTTTTATATAGCAGCAACAGCAAACCCCTTGATTTTGGCACAAACATGTACATGAACATGTGTTCTTCATGCTAACGCTCTCCATTAGCATTCAATAATATGATTTACTGAACACACATAAAAATATATCAGAAACAGGTTTAAAGTGCTCGCTGTTGGAGCACATTCACTGTTTGTTCAGTTCAGTAACTGTCTGTTACTCTCTGTCTTAACCGCTTATCCAATCAGGGTCGCGGGGGGTGCTGGAGCCTATCCCAGCTTTTCAATGGGCGCAAGGCACACGGTAACACCCTGGACGCAGGGGCCAGTCCATCGCAGGGCAGACACACACACACACACACATACACACACCCATTCACCTATAGGGCAATTCAGCATGTCCAATTAACCTGACTGCATGTTTTTGGACTGTGGGAGGAAACCGGAGCCCCGGAGGAAACCCATGCAGACATGGGGAGAACATGCAAACTCCGCACAGAAAGGACCCAGACCGCCCCGCCTGTGGATCAAATCCAGGCCCTCAGTTTAGTAACTGAAAAACTACAATTATTCATTAGTTTATTAAGGGTTTTCCGAAATTATGGCAAAATCTACTGGGATAAAACTAAACACACAGCAGATTAATTATATGCTGGTGTAGAAAGTTAAAAAAAAAATTCTGTAAGTACAAAGTAACGGAACAGTGGTCTCTCTGCCAAGGTTGTGAAAAAAAACATGAATACATATTGTGGTCAAGAGTGAACCGGAATCTAGGGTCGCACCCTGGACAGAGCGCCAATGCAGCACAGGGTAACATTATATATTCTGAATGTATTCTCGGAAACTGTAATGCTAATACAGGCTTTTCTAATACAGGATATTCATTCTTAATGCTGGTCATCTGCTTTGTCCAGACTCAGACTTATGCTGGAGAGATGAATTTTTAAAGAACAACATGCCTCAGACTCATGCTCGTCTTTTCTATATCAGATCATTTATCATTTTACGATGAGGTTCTCATCATGTGTGAGGTGATTTTGTTGATTTATGTGATGAAGTCCCATATTCCTCTAAAACGCATCAGGTCTGATTGATTCCCCAAGAAAATGGTTCCTTAATTAGGGTCTGCTCTTAAATTATTATCAGTTTACCCTGCTAAGCAAATCTGCACTGACTCAGATAATAACTCGGATCGTTTTCTCCATGTGGTTCTGATAATAATGAACGTGTCCTGATGTTATCTGAGCCTGTGCTACGTGCACCGTGCTGATACTCTTTCATGCATATTTGCTTTATCTGGAGATTTACAGTACGAGACGCAATTTAGTTTTATGAAGAACAACATCTGTGTGGAGATGACTGAGAATGTCTGAGAATCAAAGCAGTTTGGAGGGGCTTTAGAAACCGGAGGGATAGTTAATAATCTCATTACTTATGTTTTGACAATAATGTTTTAGGTAAATTATGGTCAGGCTTTAATCCATTTTTTGTGGTTGTTTCTGTACAAGCCCAGCTGCCGTGGAGGTCTGGGGTGGGAGAGGCACGCTTATAAAATCATGCAGAATCTTCTTCTACAGAGGGGTTGCATGGGGGTGCAAATGATTGACATGTCGTCACGTGCACCTTGTTGACTAGAAACTCGCTCCATGTGGAAATGTTTCTATTCATTACGGTTTCTCTATCACAAGAGTTGCCAGCTCTTCTGTTGGCAATCTGCTTTCTCTTGAAACTGTTATGCTGAACTCGATCTGGAGCCAGTGCTCAACCGGTGTTATGGCACCTTTTAGCCGGCATGAAAGAACCGCCCTGGATGAATGAGATGCCATAGAGGAGCAGGCCTGATGTTTGGATCCACACCGAGCATGGGCTGAGCCAGTTGGTGCAGTCGGGTTCTGCACATTCACAGGCTTGTTCTGCAGCAGCTTGCCATACTGTGACAACCAGTTTCATTTCTGCTCTGTCCCTAATCTATCCACTATCTCAGCTGTGGGCTGAAGTTGTTCTTGTGTCTTTTATTTGTTACTTTCTTTGTTTCTGTTATTTTGGCCCCCATTATTTTTTATTACTAATTTTTTTGAGGCTTTGGAGCCACAGTATTGTTCTACCCTGGTTTAATACCCTGCAACCTGGGCTAGTTTTACATTTTTTGCAGGTTTCAGGGCTACACCTTCGCCTCATACATATATTAGACAGATTGTTTATGTGAGTGATAAAGTGAGATTCTGCATGTATAGAGCACAGCGCTGAATAATCTAAATAATTTCTATCTAATTAGTATTAATAAAAGAAATAACAGTATCTTGTCTCTTAATCGACAGAGCTCGCCCAGTTCTGGATCTGTTTCAGACAAATGATCTGAAATGTTTTTGTCTGGCACAGCTCGCTACCCACGCAGGTCATGGCGTTCCTCCTGTCATTATCTAATCTCCTCATCTATCAGCATAGTGTGTTTTATCAAAATACACACGGGGTCACTGAACGGCATCTGATACCAGGGCGGTTTTCCCTTTTGGTGATATAAATATATAAATGAACTCTGCTATTGTAACAGTGTTGTAGTAGTGCTTTTATTACATCTGTCGGGCTGATTAGAGGCTGTTAGCAGTGGTGCATGATGGTTGGTGGGAGTGCAGACTTCATTTACCTCGTTTAGGTTGGAAGTCTGTCGTCTTAAAGCGGAGAGAGCAAGTTTACAATTTATACGACTTATAGGAAGTCATCACGTATTTAGTTAACCATAAAGGTAACAACGGTTCATGTGAACTTTGACGGCATGTTAACAAACTGGTGCTGATGTGCAGGAGATCGGGGATTTCTTTATTTGTGAAACCGATACAAAAGTATAACTTTACCAAATCATGAACATCCCTCATTTAACACGAGGAGGTTGCTATGGCCATAAAATTTCCACTTCAATCTCAAAATCATTTCAACTTTATTTTCATAATGATTTCGACTTTATTCTCATAATCATTTCCACTTTATTCTCATAATCATTTCGACTTTATTCTCAAAATTGAAACTTATACAACTTATATTCTCAAAATCAAAACTTTTAAAATATTTTTCTTTAAAGTGGCCCTAATATGGCATTGTAAAAACCTGTTAAAACCGGGTGATGTATATGAAAGTGAATGAAAACATACAACACGAAGTCTCAGTAAACAAAGACAGAACATTTTGATACATACAAGCAGTTAAGAGAATTTAATTTGATGTAATCTTGAGATTAATTAAAAAACATTGAGTTCTTTTGCAAATTAGGGGTCATTATTAAGTTCTAACTTCAGGTCCTACAGGCTAGCAGTGGGTTTTTAGATCAGTAATATTATGTAGGGGTTGAATAATTGTGACATGGCAGTATTACCATAATATCCAGCTACTCTAAGTTCTTCAGAAAAGTTTGGAGACATTGATCCTTATTTTGAGGGGGGGGGGGGATTCTAAATACAGTAAAGATTTAAATGAAGAAAGAGGAACAAACGAGCGTCTGCAGTGCAGTAAGGTTCAATTAAACGGGCAGCTTTTATTGCATTTTCCACCAATTTTGTACCCAGTTTAGTCGTATCCAATGGCCCGAGTCACTCCTGACCAGGAGGGCTGTAACTATCTCTGCAGTACCGACTGCTTCTTTTCACCTGCATGAATGAACGCAGGTTCATATGGAGCTCCCGGAGGAAACCCACACAGGACTTTCTTGCTGTGAGGCAACAGTGATATCTACCGCCATCAGTTTACAGAATGCTAAACTGTTAACTATAAACCACCTTTATTTTTAAGCAGCAGTTAAATAAAACTGCTTAATCAAACCTCAGAGAGTAAAAATGTCTTGGCTCATCTACAACTTCTGGGGTAAGTGGGAAGGGGGGCGCGTTTGTAAATTGAATTCCTGGCTGAAATCCTCCCTTAACCACAACCAGATATTGGAGGTATGCATCGCTCTCTTTCAAACTAAGCTCTGAGCCAATATTTTAAGCTTTGTTGGACCAGAACTTGGAAAAAAAAAAAAAAAGAATGACCATCCTTGCCCTGGACACGTGCCTCTTATTACTCTGTACTGATAAAACTCATTTGTGTGGAATTTCCCCCACCTGACAAACGTTGATTTAACTGACCAGACAGGAAGTACTAATGAATCCCGGACAGCATTTGTGATTGTGCTAGGTTGACTCTGACCTTTCATAATGAACAGAAAATAGATTGAGATTATGAATCAGAGCAGCAGAGTTTTGCTGCAGTATTACAAAGCGACACCACAAAAGTTGTGTTCTGTGATAGCGTCTCTTCCAGGATCTTTAATGTAAAATAAGTGTTAAAAATGAATATCGAGAACTCTGAAGATCGTGGACCTTCTGTAATGTAGTGGAGGGAAGGGCCGTGGTGCTGCTGCTGCTGCCAAACACACTTTCCTCTCGGGTGGGTCGACAGGTCAGTTAATGACGAATGTACATGATCCTCTGGGACCCTCAGCTTGTTCCAGCACTTCACACTGTTTATGTTTCACTTTCACACCTCCGGGCCGCCTCCATCGCTGATATGTGCAATAATAATATCCAACATGTGGAAAAATCATTCATTACACACTCCTATACAGTTAAAATACAGATAAAGCTTTCATTTCAGTCCTGGGATTTTATTCACTTCAGCAACTTAAACTGTGACTTGCTTGGATCTCATTCTTCATCGTCCTAAAAAAAACTATATTTATTTTGGTTTTCTAAAAATATACTTGCTTAAAAATATACATTTGAGGGTGTGGAAAATTCTTTAACAGGACGACTGGCTGCACTCTGGCGCAGTGGATGGCACTATTGCCTATAAGCAGGAAGGGCATGGGTTTGATTCTCCTGCCGGGCTGTGTGAAGATTGCATGTTCTCCCTGTGTCTACGTTTTCCTCCAGGAGCTCCGGTTTCATCCGGTGTGTGTGTGTGTGTGTGTGTGTGTGCGCATTTGTAGCCTAGTGGTTAAGAAACTGGGCTAGAAAATGAGAGGTCACTGGTTCAAGCTCCACCACTGCCAGGTTGCCGCTGTTTAACCCCCAATTGCTTAGACAATATAACCAGGTTTGATTCTCCTGCCAGGCTGTGTGAAGTTTGCATGTTCTCCCCGTGTGTATGTTTTCCTCTGGGTGCTCCTCCCACAAGTCCAAAGACCTGCAGTCAGGGTAATCGGAGCTACTAAAATCACCCTCGATATAAGTGTGTGTGTGTGTGTGTGTGTGTGTGTGCGTTTGTAGGGGCATTTGTAGTCTAGTGGTTCAAGCTCCACCACTGCCAGGTTGCCACTGTTGGGCTCTTGAGCAAGGCCCTTAACCCTCAATTGCTTAGACTGTATACTGTCACAGTACTGTAGGTCGCTTTGGATAAATGCGTCTGCTGCTAAATGCTGAAAATGTAAATGTGTGTGTTTGTGTGTGTGTACTCTGTGATGGACTGTTGATTTCTCTGTGTCCATAAAAAAGCCAGTTTATCCGCATCTATTAAAATGTACCCAGAACAACATTTGCCAAGGTTGGAAAGATCTTGGTCTAAATTTGGTCTGAGATGGTCTAAATTAATTAAATTAAAGTAATTAAAGAACCAAAGTCGCTGGACTACAGGTGACTCTGTTCACGGTTAAACAAGTTTTATATTTGCTTAAAGGCTGCAGCACTAAAACTCTGCTGCTGTGTTTTCTTTCTCCGTCTAATCAGAAACAAACTTCAGCCAAGCTTTTAGTGGTCAGTTTTGGACGAGGGGATTCTTTCTTGCACAGCGGCCGTTTAGCCCGCGGTTATTCACCGGTTTCCTGCTACAGGAAGCAAATGAAGTGATTTCAGTAAAGGAGAGACATGGGAGCACTGGGAAGTTCTGTAGTGAGAGATAGAAATGTGAAGCTTAAACCAGCATGTTAAACGTCTGAAAATCACAAGAGCCTGAAAACGTGTGTGTAGAGGTCTTCCCATACCCGATAGTTAACTCTTACTATCCTGTATCTGTGTTTGGGAATAGAAAACGGGCTCCAAATTAACCGAGATTGGTGACTTGATGATTTATTGTGTAATTTTAATCATGCCTTTTTATTTTTCTATTTAAATTGTTGCATTTGAGCCATTTTCTGTAAAGCACTCTGAACTGCTGTTGTATGAAAGGTGCTATATAAATAAAGATTATTATAATTATTATTTTTGCTATTATTATTATTTTTATTGCTGTTGTTATTATTATTATTGTTATTATTATTATTTTTTATTGTTATTTTTATTATTATTGTTTTATTATTATTGTTGTTATTATTATTGTTGTTATTATTATTAGTGTTGTTATTATTATTATTATTGTTTTTTATTGTTATTATTATTATTATTGTTTTATTATTATTATTGTTATTAGTATTCTTATTGTTATTTTTTAATTGTTATTTTTATTATTATTGGTTTATTATTATAGTTGTTATCATTATTGTTTTATTATTATTATTGTTTTTTATTGTTATTATTATTGTTGTTTTATTATTATTATTATTATTATTATTATTATTATTATTAATAATGCAAATGGTTTTTGAATAGGATGTCCAACAACTTTACATGTATTCAGGTGTCCACATACTTTGGCCACATTGTGTAACTTGTGAATTGTTGTTAAAAAAAAACATAAAAGCTTTTATTGAAGTTTTGTTCTGCTGCTCTGTAACAGCCCCGAGTCTGTGTTGGGTAATAAAGTGTCTCACGTTCTTACACCTCTAATTATTTTTCCTGTTAATCAAAGACGCAGATCGTCTCCGACATCTCGATATCAAACGCTGGAGGAAATCATTCCAGCCTAATGACCACCTACACTGCCCAGCTTAACACGCCATTACTGACGCTCAGATCTGTACAGACGGGTTTACATGGCACCCACGCTACAGGAAGTCACCACGGTCCAGCTGTGGTATAAAGCACTGAGGTTCACATCAGTGGGACCTGTGGTTTATAAAGGCTTTATTCTTCTGGTGATATTTCTCAGGCTGCATTTACACAATAATCGTGCCTCATTATTCATTAAGGGGGGGGGGGGTAAGTAATATACGTCATTATTTCATTTAAAACCCTCTGGATTCTTTAATGTTGCTGCTTATACTGGACCAACGGAGAGAAAATTAAATGAATTATAGAGCAGTGATAACTGAGTGGTTGAGATATTGACTGGCTTATTGATCAGATAAGGAATCAAGCCCTGTCGTCACAGGTTGCCACTGTTAAACCCTAAACAAGACCCATAATCCTTAGCTGCCTCAGTTGTATCATGTCCATATTATAGGCCACATCGACTGAATGTACATTGACTGTCTTTAACCAAGCCATAATGACAACAATTCTTAATGTGCAGTACAACAATCACATATTCCAGCTTGTTTAGAAGCGTTTAGAAGAGTGCATGGTCAGTTATTGTATGGCTCCCCTGGAGCAGGAAGGGTTATGGGCTTTGCTCAAGGGTCCAACAGTGGCTAAATGGCAGAGCTGGGATTTGAACTCTCTACCTTTCGGTGGATGGCAGTATTTCCTATTCCTAACATCAGCATAAACTATATAGACAAAAATATTGGGACGCTATTTCTGAACAGCTGTAATCAATCAGGGCGGCACGATGGCTCGGTGGGTAGCACTGTCGCCTCACAGCAAGAAGGACCTGGGTTCAATTCCCCAGCCGGACAGTTAGAGTCCTTCCTGTGTAGAGTTTGCATGTTCTCCCTGAGTCTGTGTGGGTTTCCTCCGGGTGCTCCGGTTTCCTCCTACAGTCCAAATACAGGCCCATGCATTAAGAGCTGCTAAAAATGGTGTGTGTGCGTGTGTGCGTGTGTGTTTGTGTGTGCATAGGGCAGTTTTAGCTTAGCAGTTAAGGTACTAAACTAGTAGGCAGAAGGTCGCTGGTTCAAACCCAACCAAGGCCAGGTTGCCACTGTTGTGCCCTAGAGCAAGGCTCTTAGTCCTCAATTGCTTTTACTGCATACACATCTTCTAAATGCCTAAGTGTCTGTGCGTGTGTGCACTGACTTTCACCCCAATGAATCTGACTAACAGCGACCCTGACCAGGATAAAGCAGTGGTAAAACAGACATGAAATGAATGGAGTTATAGGCAAGTGTTTCATTTTTCCATGGTTATTTTGGTTTATAAATGTAATAAATATAAAAGATTAATGGCTGTATGTATTAATGATTTTTCTACTCTTCTGTTTATCCTTTACTGGGACCCAAAAGTCTCCTCCAGATTTGGCAAATCTCCATTAAAAACCTCAGAAACCAAAAGAGCCACGAGATTTAGGTAGAAGTGCTGAGGTTATTGTTATCGTTAGGCTTTAGCATAACATTCTTCATTTCATTTACAGTTATACATGTTCCACCCCACAAAGGTAGAAATGCGAGTGTGCAGCCAGTACGTGAACATTAGTGAAGGACTCATCTCTCATTTGCCCGTCCTGTTCTGTATGATGAGTGTGGGGGACGCGGTTTAAGACCAAATTACAGCCCTTCCTCCAGCGGCTAGTAAAGGCCACCGGTCCGTGCCTATCAATTACTGACACACACACGAGCCTTAAACATCAAGCTCTCATCTTTCACCCTTTTAATGTTCGAGTCTCGGCCGTCCCACAGACAGCGCTCCGTGTGTTTGATGATCCGGAGGACGGTTATTTTACAGGATCCTTCAGAACTCTGGAAACAACCATTTACATCTAACGTCTAGACTTGAGGCTCTGTAGCGTGATAAAAATGCTAGGCTAACATGCGGTGCTTTCACATTTGAAGTAACGTTAGCCTAAACAATGCTGGCAGACATCACAGATATACAAATCTATACATAAAACACTGATGTACGATAAAATGAACACAACATACAAGCACCCTGTCGTAAAATAAAAACTAATTCCGCTGCAGTTATTTTCAAATGAATTTTAATGCTGAATTATTTTCAAATGTGATGATACGTTCACTCACAGAACTAATTTACTGTGACCTTAATAGACTTTTGTCATAATAGAAAAGTCTATTAATCAAAAGACATACAGTATATCATCACTGTAAAAAAGAAATTACCCCACAGGCGTAATAACCAGTTGTGCCACCTTAACCAGCAATAAAACAAAAGCTGCAACCAAACGCTTCTGAGAACTGGAGATCAGAATTGAACTTTGCTGTGGACGGATTTTCTTTTACTCTTAAAAGATTTTCCAGCATGAATCACCTATTAAAAGTTCTGCTGCAGCATCTCAGTGGGGTTTGAGTCAGGAATTTGACTAGAACACTTTAAAACTGTATATTTGGGCACCCAGGTGGCGCAGCGGGATATTCCACTAGCACACCAGCGCCGAGATTCTGAACTCCTCGGTTCGAAACTCGGTGTTGCCACCGGTCGGCTGGGCACCATCTAACGGGCATAACTGGCAGTGCCTGCAGCAGACACAGTTCTGCTAGGGCGGAATGACCGGATTATGTGGGTGCTGTCGTCAAATGCTGTGTAAGGACCTTGATTAGCAGATAGAGAGGCGCCTGTGCAGAATGCATGGGTGAAAAAGGGTTCCGCTAAAGGCTGCAAGCGGGTCGGAGGAGGCGTGAGCAGCAATATACCTACTTCGACTGCAGTCAGGGATCCCCTAACAGCGGAAGACCAATTGACTACAAAACATATATTTGTTTATTTGAGTTACTTATCCTGTATTTTCATTTGTTGTTCAAGCTTTGCATCGTGGGCTAATAACTGGACTTTCTCTCTCAGGATTTTCTGGAAGAGAGCAGAATTTCTGATTCCATCAGTTATGATAATCAAGCCTGACTGTGCTGTGTCTGGTCTAACTTACATTCAGTTACTTCATTGTTTGAGTAACTGAGTGGGAAATTCAACTTTCACAAAGCATCATCTGGTCTAGGATAACTTTTATTCCCCCCTGAAAATAAAATGCTAATTTACAATGTATTTTGTGTCTTGTCTAAAGAAGCTGCCACAACAGTGTGATAAATCAGCAAATGTAAAAAAATAACAGACAGGTTTTTAAAAACCATTCTGTTATTTTTAAGGAAACACTTGTGGTAGTTTACTACTGCTGGAGATCCAGGGTTCAAATCTCAGCTGTGCTATTGGCCGGTCAGGCACCTGGATGGACATGATGCCCAGACAGAAATAGGAGGGTTGCGAAAGGAAGGGAATCCAGCGTAAAGACTGTGCCAAGTCTGAGGTGAACGAACTCGAGTCTGAGGTGTTTAGAAATTCTCCTAAATCTCCCCCCGGTGTTTACACGTCTGATACAGGTGTTACTGCTGTTTGAGTAAAGCGCCGTGCTGCAGACGCTTCCGCTCACTATTATAGCGGCATCTAATCTGTCTAATCTCCTCACCTTGCTCTGGTATGTGAGGTGCTCATGGTATGCACCAACACACACACATACACGCACACACACACACACACACACACACACACACACATACACACACACAGACTGACAGAATAAATGATAAATTAGTTTACCTGAAAAAGGTATAATTGTTGCTGCACGTTATTTAATCTATCCCTCTTTACAATCCCACCCACGCAGGCTTACACTATATTGCCGAAAGTATGTGGACACCTGACTATATGCTTGTTGAATATTCCATTTCAAAACATTTGGTTAGTATAAAAGGAACTCATTTACAGAAGAGCTTCCACAGTAAACATTTCTCCACTAGCTGATGATTTTATCCAAAATGACTTACAATTATTACTAAATACAATTCAAGAAATTGGTAGTTAAGGGCCTTGCTCAGGGGCCCAACAAAGGCAAATTGGCAAAAACAGGCTTGAATCAGCAGCCTTATGATTACTAGTCCAGTACCTTAACCTCTGAGCTACAAGTTACATTCCATATTTTCAGCATTTAGCAGACACTTTTGTCCAAAGCGACTTACAGTACTGTGACAGTATACTGTCTAAGCAATTGAGGGTTAAGGGCCTTGCTCAAGGGCCCAACAGTGGCAACCTGGCAGTGTTGGGGCTTAAACCAGTGACCTTTCGATTACTAGTCCAGTACCTAAACCTTTGAGCTACCAGTTACATTCTATATTTTCAGCATTTAGCAGACACTTTCATCCAAAGCGACTTACAGTACTGTGACAGTATATTTTCTAAGAAATTGATGGTTAAGGGCCTTGCTCAAGGGCCCAACAGTGACAACCTGGCAGTGGTGGGGCTTAAACCAGTGACCTTTCAATTAGTAGTCCAGTACCTTAACCGCTGGGCTACAACTGCCCACTGCTCACTTGTTTGAACTTCACTATTAATGAATTTATGTTCAGATGTAGAAATGTGTGTACGTGTATGGTGCTAGATGGGTACTTGGGGGAGATTTAATGTCTGAGAGGGTGCAGAACTGTACAAATTTGGAAACGATTATAATAATATCATTTAGAAAAGTACATGACCGAGGGAGCTATTGCTCTGTGGTCAAATATTGCGAAACCTTTAAACGGGCTATTCCTCCTTTATATTGCTCACCTGATTAACTCCCTCTAACAGCGACACAAGTGTGCACTGACAGGACTCTATGTATTTCTACGTATCTCTATTTCACTGCCACACTCGCCTGTTTCAGTGTGCTGTGGTTCTGAATGAACGCCGGTGATTCATTGACAGAGAAGAACAGAACCTGCACTCACCTTCACTCCATAAATCATTTAGTAATCTAGATTTCACCGTACTGCACCTGGAGTCTGGCTAACCTGAGCTCATTACAAAGCCGTGTGTCTCTGCTGTCACACACACTGTGGACTTTTTTCATTTACAGCTCAATCAGTCACGCACGAGCAAACACACTTTAACATGAACCTGCATGCACAGAAATGTACTCACATTCCTGACTTTTGATATTAATATACCGCTGTGGGCGTTGTATTAGATTACTTATTGTAATGTTTGCATTTGTATATAAATGAGTATTTAAAAGAACTTATACTGGTATTATTTTAAATACCAGTATAGAAATACTGATTAAAACACAAGGTTTCATGTTTTTTTCCATTCCTGGTCAAATTTAAGGGTTGCTGTCTTTCTAAATAAAAAAATGTTAACAAATTCTCTACAGAAAAGACATTTAAATACTAAAGGAAATAAAGGAGCTTTTTCCTGCAAGCTGTCTGGACTAGATACTGTATATATACTGTATATATACACCGACAAGTCATAACATTATGACCACTGACAGGTGAAGTGAATAACACTGATTATCTCTCCATCAGCAAGTGAACATTTTATCCTCAAAGTTGATGTTAGAAGCAGGAAAAATGAGCGAGCGTGAGGATTTGAGCGAGTTTGACAAGAACCAGATTCTGATGGCTAGACGACTGGGTCAGAGTATCTCCAAAACTGCAGCTCCTGTGGGGTATTCCCGATCTGCAGTGGTCAGTATCTATCAAAAGTGGTCCAAGGAAGGAACAGTCTCGGTGACAGGCTCATTGATGCACGTGGGGAGTGAAGGCTGGCCCGTGTGGTCCGATCCAACAGACAAGCTACTATAGCTCAAACTGCTGAAGAAGTTATGAAGTTGCTGGTTCTGATAGAAAGGTGTAAGAATACACAGTGCATCACAGTTGCAGGGCTGTTTTTGCAGCAAAAGGGGACCAACACAATATTAGGTAGGTGGTCATAATGTTATGCCTCATTGATACTAAACATACGAACTAAACATACGTAACATAGTGGAAGAAATAAATCATTAAGAATTCATTCATTTAGTCATGCAAACGGCTAAAATGTTCATGAAGAAAATTAACAAAACATGAAATCTAATCAAGGTGTCAAAACTCTTTCATACGACTGTACCAGAGATGAGTAATTAACACTACATGTACTTTAAACATAAGCTGACTTTTAGTAATCACTCGGTAATCACTTTCACACCTATTTACTCACTTAAATCTTTCAGCGATTTAAATTAGCTTTAAGTGAACTTTCCTGCAGAGCTGCATTTTGCTTTAAATGACGTCTTTATCTGTTGAATGATGCAGCAAATGGACACGAAAATGAATGATCTGGTATTTTAGAGTAGCAGCAGTGACTGCACATAGTCTGTGGCTCAGCTCAGTGACGGTGGGGGTCTGCAGTGGTGGAGAAAGTTACACCTGGGGAAATGGATATGACTAAATCGGGAGGAAAAAGAGGAAATGGAAAAAACAAAAACAGAGACTGGTTCGAATCTTGGCTCTGCCACTGGTCAGCAGTGGCGTAACTAGGAGCTCATGGGCCCCAGTGCAAAAAAAAAAAAATATATATATATATAAAGCATATACAGTATATAGCAGTTTTAATCCATATATATCAGTGTATGCTATATATTTCCTCTATATTTCCTGTTTGGCTTGCCATAATACATGCATAATGTGGGGGGCAGTGAGGTGGGTGGTTGAGGTAATGTCGTGGACCCCGTAGTTACACCACTGGCACCACCTAGCGAGCACAATCGGCAGGGCCTGCAGCAGACAGTAATTGGCCACCGTGTCTGCTGCGTGGGATAAATGACCGGAACAAGTGGGTGGGGTCTTCAATTGCTGTGTAAGGACCCTGGTAAGCAGATAGAGGCGCCTGTGCAGAAAAGAAGGGGACTGCGCACGGGTTGGAGGAGGCCTGAGCAGCAATATACCCACTTCAAATGCAATCAGGGATCCCAAGCAGCAGAATGGGAGAAATTGCATAAATAAATTGGAAAAAAAATAACAGGCTTTCAATATTTAAACGCAAGGTAAGCTGATAAAACATTAAAATTTAGCAGAGATCAAGTGGAGTGTCTAGCCACAGGCAAGCTAAAAGCACAGTTAAAAATATCAGATCAGGTAGATTAGGTAAATAATCTGAGGAATATAAAATCAGTTTATACATTTTTATTAAAACGATCTGCTCAGGAGCTGCTTGGTTTGTTTCCGCGTGTAAGATACTGATATTATGTGCAGGTAGAATTTATCTAAGGTCAGCGGATCAGGTCTGTCGACACTCTGAGATAAAATAAAAAGGCCACCAGTGAAGGTACGAGGTTTTGATATAAAGCCTGAAGTGCCGGAACAACAGGAAGCTTCACTTTGAAGCGGTGAACTCATTATCGGCGTACCTCGCTGAGCAGGATTGCACCACGTCTCCAGCGCTCCAGGCCAGGAACGCACTGAAGCCTGATATTTGTTTTGGGTTGCCCGGCGACCGTGGCGCTTTGAGGGAAATCCTCGCGTGTGAGCGCACCTGAGGTTTCACATCCAACGTCGTGCATTGTGGGGATCACCTGAGGACTCACGCCGTGCCACAACATCACCAACTGAGCCACAACAAACTCGCTCGGGTCGTGCAGGATACGGGCTGTTGTGGAAAAGTCTCTTGTGAGGATGTTTTTCTCTGAATGTTAAACCTAAAAAAAGAGAAGATGGGTGATCACAGGTGAAAATACAGTGTCAGAGAATAAATGAATAAATCGTTTCCTGACAGAACAGCCTGGATATTAACAGAACACACACACACACCGCCGTTTAATGTTGGGACCAAAAAGTTGGGACAGTAGGAGACACAGCATGAACACATTTTGTCTAGTATTTAAGTTAAAGTGGAACAAAGACAAAATAATTGAAGTTTTAAGTTAAACTTGATTAACTTTGTTGTATGTATACTGCTGTATATACACAATCTGAAATCAAGAAAAGTTGGGACAGTAAAAAACATTTACTTTGAGATTTATTTTATTACAGACAGGATGAACCCAAGATATTTTATGTTCTGTTAATATACATCAATTCCTGCAGGGCGGCACGGTGGCTAAGTGGGTAGCACTGTCTCCTGACAGCAATAAGGTCCTGGGTTCAATCCCCAGGTGGGGCAGTCTGGGTCCTTTCTGTGTGGAGTTTGCATGTTCTCCGAGTGTCTGTATGGGTTTCCTCCGGGTGCTCCGGTTTACTCCCACAGTCCAAAGACGTGCAAGTGAGGTGAACTGGAGATACTAAATTGTCCATGACTGTGTTTGATATAACCTTGTGAATCTTGTGTAACGAGTAACTATCGTTTCTGTCATGAATGTAACCAAAAGTGTAAAACATGACGTTAAAATCCTAATAAACAAACGAACAATAAACAAACATTTCCTGCATTTCTGGCTTGTAACACATTCCAAAAAAATCGGGACAAGGAACATTTAGGGCTAGTAATGAGGTAAAATGATTGTAATCAATGTGGTTTGGTACAAAATCATGTCCTTGAGAAGCAAAGATGGGCAGAGGAGGACCCCACAGAAGACCCCACCTACATAGTTCGGTCATCCCGGTAGCCTGTCTGCAGCTGGCACTGCCAATTGTGCCCGCTAGATGGCACCCAGCCGACCGGTGGCAACGCAGAGTTTCGAACTGAGGAGTTCAGAATCTCTGCGCTGGTGTGCTAGCGCTGGTGGAATATCCTGCTGCGCCACCTGGGCACCATCACTTTTCCTTTTAATAGCATTTTGGATTTGTTATTAAAACTAACAAATTCAGAATTTTAAATTATGGATTAAAACATGTCTACATTATTTTAACTATACATAAAATACATACATATATGCACTATGCTTTATTTAATGTGATTGCACTATGCTTAATGTTTATAGATGAGAAAGTTGTGTGTGTGTTTTTTTTCATGCACTGTGAGCTTCTGTGTAACTTAGGACAAATTCCTTGTATGTGTGAACTTACTCGGCTAATAAAACCTGATTCTGATTCTGATCTGCATCATGATTATCTGCAGTTTTCCTGGAACAGCAGTAGTGATCAGTTACAGCGTCGGTGTAGAATTAGTAAAACATGTTGTTTCTTTGCTTTGATAACCAGTTAGACCAGCTGTAATTATCCAGTGTTAATATTATAATCATCGGATGAAGTCCTAGCAACAAGCTCCACACGGCACTGGTGGGACAGGTGAACAGTTTTTGGCATGAAAAATGAAAAACAATTATATCAGCAGCCCCAAATGTAGACGCAGTGTTGTGTTTCCTTGACGCAGTTTCATTTTTGTTATGCACGAAGGCGAATGTACGACCTGTTTGAGATGACAGTAACGATAAGCAGAAAAAGCAAAGGCTTTCCCGTCTGTGTGCTATAGTTCATGTGTTTCATGTTTACGCTCGGGTCTGATCATGATATTAGAATTAACCTGTAAGTCAGAGTGAATGTGTACTATTGAATTATGTAACGGTGGAAGAGTTGGTTGCACGTCTGTGTCCGTTATGGTTAGTTGATTTTGTTTGTTGGCATAATTTTATCTCAATATTTGCTTTTTCGAACAGGATGTTCACACAAACATACACACCAACCAGTGACCCGTACTGCTGTGGGAACTTGGTATTCAACTGTTTAAAAAACACCTAACTTTAAGCTATAGCCATTAGTGCTACATTTAACCAAAGTGACACAAAATTTAGTATCCTGTTCAATAACAAACCAATAATCATCAGGTCATGTTATCCTTATACAGTGGTACCTTGAAACTCGATGTCAAGCGTGATGGTGCACCAAGCTTAACGTGACTTATTTCTCCACAAAGGGCGTCAAGTTTTAAAGAATTGGAGTTTAGGGGACGTTGAGTTATAAGGTACGACTGTAAATATTTGTTAAATACTTTTTAAATACTACGTACTTCTTAAAAAAAATGCTAGACAGTTTACATGCAGTTACAGCTGTAACAGCTTGGAACAACTTTCTACAAGGTTTTCATTTTTGTATGTGGGAATTTGTGCCCATTCAGTCAAAAGAGCATTTTTAAATGCATTTTCTTCTATTTTTAGTCTAGTCTAGTCATAGCCAATTGCCCGATCACATTTCACCTGTCACACTCCCCCTCCAACACATTTCCAGTAGCCGACCGCTTCTTTTCACTTGCACGAGGTGGGTTCATATGGAGATCCGTATCATGCACGGAGAGTCACCTACCGATCAGCCATCGATCAGCCATCAAAGGTCGTAACTGCACTAGTTATGAAGAACCCACTCCAGCATTCCCACCCTCAGATGAGTCATTCCCAGACCATAAAGGCAACCGTCCTGCTGGTAGTAGAGCTAAGATTCAAGCTTGTTTTACCTCTGTGCCACCCGAGTGCCAAAAGAGCATTTTAAAGGTCAGATACTGATACTGGACAGATTCATCTTTCATTAAATGTTTCTAAGATCTTTCTGGACCTTGTTTTATACACATGGGGACAGTCATGTTAATGTAACGCCCCACACAAGATTCCATGTAGATAGACAGACAGATATATAGGTAAACAGACAGACGAATAGATAGATAGATAGATAGATAGATAGATAGATAGATAGATAGATAGATAGATAGATAGACAGACAGACAGACAGACAGACAGACAGACAGACAGACAGACAGACAGACAGACAGACAGACAGACAGACAGACAGGCAGGCAGATAGATACTATATTAATAGTTAAGGCCTCAGTAGCTTGTAACATACATCACAAGTAATAGTACACACTAAAAAAGTTACTGGACTACAGTTTCACAGTAAACAAACATGTAAATGCACACTTTCACAGCGCGGATCAGCCAGTCAGTCTTAAAGTCGTAAACTTGGTTTTAAAAAAGCTCTACAACATTGTGAATCCTCTCATCATCATATAAGTCAGGTGTCCTGCGACATACTGCTAAAAAAAGCAGAAAGCTCAGCATCCCCACATCCTCATTTAGCCTTCGTAGTAGATGTTTCTGTACAAACCCCAGAAAAAAACCTCCCATCCCACAATTCTACCCAAACTGCTCTGCGTTACAGCACTGAAGTGGTTTCTAACATCTTTACAGAGGGTAAAAATAACGCCGTGTGCTTTTGATCTGGCTGCAGGAGAAGAGAGGACTGGTTAAAAAAAGCTCTCTGTGTTCCATTTACTCAGTAATTACCATTAAGCTCAAACCAGAGCGCAATTTATAGCTGATTTTTATGGTAAATAAGAGAGTATGCTTGATGGAGAAAAGGAATGGGTGAGCTGAGTAAGACGGAGCTTTATGTGGAAGAGCCGAGTTAAAAATAAACTATATGTACCACATGAAGGCTGCTAAAGATAGCACGCTAACATTAGGGACGCTGCAGAGTAATAACTGAGCTGCTTATTTAACTAAAATCACGATTATTAAATAATTAAAACCTGTGTGCTTGATTCTGATTATACTGGCTTAGCTTTTGGGTCAAATTATTATAATTATTATAAATTATAATGCAGAACATTTTAACAATGTTCCTCATTTAAAACAAACACCAAGTAATTCCAGCAAAATGAATGAGCAAGGCTGGACATGTGGGACACTAAAGCAACACAATTTTAATGTAATCACATCCAACCTACACATAATTATGAGACAATTTTGATAAATGACTAATAGCTTGTGTTTCTACCCAGGGGTGTAATGTTTATGCTATGCTAACACAGTGCTATTGTGAATGTTGGCTGGTTTTCTCTGCTACTTACATGAAATCACAGCCATTCTAATATATACTAACATGTTTGGCTTGAATTAATATTATTATTTATTAGGATTTTAACGTCCATTCATGACAGGACAGGTAGTTACTGGTTACACAAGATTCATCAGTTTACAAGAAGTTTAATGTTAAACACAGTCCTGGACAATTTAGTATCTCCAATTCACCTCACTTGCACGTCTTTGGACTGTGTGAGGAAACCGGAGCTCCCGAAGGAAACCCACACAGACACGGGGAGAACATGCAAACTCCACACAGAAAGGACCCGGACCGCTCCACCTAGGAATTGAACCCAGGACCTTATTGCTGTGGACCTGTCATATTCTTATGTAACAACATATTAGTTAATGGCACTTTAAATATAGTAAAACATTCAAATACTTAATCTTGTGAGTGTAACAGAACTTCATATCAGTCTCAGGTGCAATTTTAGCTTCATAAATCATTCTGAGCACTTGATATGTCATTTTAAAAAGGAGCTTTTAATTAGCTTTACATCAAATGGATTTCCAACACAACACCAAACAAGCAATAAAGCAGCGTGGACGTTTGCTAATGTATTAATCTTTCTGAACGGTGCTGTCACTCGTCCAGATTAAACACTACGCCACGTGTTGACACTACAGCAGCTTTAAACATTTATTTCAGTCCCAGATGAGTCAGTGCTCAAATAAAGTAGTTAAGAGTTTAATCAATAGCCAGAGACATGAATTAAGGATCATATAACAGGATGTACGACTGCAAACCTTCGGAATGATTAATCTTTACGGCGTTCAGAGCAGACTCATTGTCTCATCTGCAGACGTGTTTACACCAGACGCTCCGACTATGTTTTATCCAGGGCTTAAATCAGAATTTAGTAGGTGGAGGAGCCCAGTTTCAGTGCCAGCATTGATGGAGCGGTACCATTATAAAGCATTCTCACCACTGGGTTAATGGAACTAGCATTATATCATATAGTGTGTCTGAACTGGCGATTTTAAACCAGTTAACAATCTAATGTCAAATAAGGACGGCTTGGTGGGTAGCAAGAAGGTCCTGGGTTTGCATGTTCTCCCCATGTCTGCACGGGTTTCCTCTGTGTGAGTATGTGTGTTTGCCCTGTAATGGACTGGTGACCTGTCCAGGGTTTTTTCTGCCTTTTACCCAGTGAATCGTACCCATCGCATCCCTGAATAGAATAAAACGATGGTACAAGAATAAATAAATGTCAAATAATCAGTTTAGTTCATTCATTCATTTCAATAACCACTTTAGCCAGGACCACCCCCACAGGACCCCCACAGGACCCCCACAGGACCACTACAGAGCAGGTATTATTTAGGTGGTGGATCATTCTCAGCACTGGCACTGACATGGTGGTGGTGTGTTAGTGTGTGTTGTGCTGGTATGAGTGGATTAGACACAGTAGCACTGCTAAAGTTTTTAAACACCTTAATGTTACTGCTGGACTGAAAATAGTACACCAACCAAATATATCCAGCCAACAGCACCCTGTGGGCAGCGTCCTGTGACCACTGATGAAGGTCTAGAAGATGAGCAACTCAAACAGCAGCAATAGATGAGCGAACGTCTCTGACTTTACATCTACAAGGTGGACCAACTAGGTAGGAGTGTCTGATAGAGTGGACAGTGAGTGGACACGGTGTCTGATCCACTCATACCAGCACAACACACACTAACACACCACCACCATGTCAGTGTCACTGCAGTGCTGAGAATGATCCACCACCTAAATAATACCTGCCCTGTAGTGGTTGGAAATGGTTGGACTACAGTCAGTAATTGTAGAACTACAAAGTGCTTTTATATGGTAAGTGGAGCTGATAAAATGGACAGTGAGTGTAGAAACAAGGAGGTGGTTTTAATGTTATGGCTGATCAGTGCAATTGCAATAATGTAAGATTTTTTTTAATCATTAGTGGTTTTGAGACTAAAAGTGTGTCTGTATAAACGTGTGTGTTTTTATCATTACTATCATGTTTAAATGTGAGGAAGAAGACTGGTGTGTTTGTCTTGAGTAAATGTTTATTCGGGGATTTTGCTCTTCATTGTAAAGAATTTGAAATATGACTCAAACCTCCTCAAACCACTCGGAACAAAACAAAAACTGAAATCTGCACAAACCTGACCGCTGTGCTCATAACATGTCGTAATAACACTCAGTAAAACAACAGATCCTCATGTAATGAAGATTAAAAGTTTATAAACACTTGGTAAAGACTTTATATTATGTCTTAGGATTATTTCAAGTGTAGCAAATGTTCTTTTCAGTGACTGAATGATTAGAACTCATACATTTAGTCTAAAAATGGTTTAATAAGTTTGTCATTTAGGTTTCTGAAAATAAAAAAGAAACTGCAAGGCTGAGAATACACATATATCACATTTAATATGTGGATTTTAGTCCAGAGTACCTGGACCTGCTGGTTTACTGCTACACACTGGAGGTGTTTTCTGTTCTGTCTTCATATTTGAGCAGGATTGAGTTCAGGACTTTGAGAAGATCACTAGAAAAGCTTCATTTTAGTCTGATTTCGCTGTTAAAACAACAGTTTAGCTTTCCAGACTTTTCTATTGTAACACTTAAACTTCAGTCTGACAGGTCCAGTCGAACCGGTTTTATTCATACGGGCAAAGAGAAGCGAGTTGTAGTCATTAGTAGTTATTACTGATAATGAGGAATTGTCCATTCAGCTCCCCCCCAGGCCCTTAACCCTTAATAGCTCAAATAGTATTAAGTCATGATTGTAAGCCAAGTCGCTTTGGATAAAAGCGTCCGCTAAATGGCACAAATTTAAATGAAATCATTTATTGTTTTGTTTGATTTTTCTCATTACCAGCCCTAAATTCTTCCCATCCCAGCTTTTTTTGGAATGTGTTATAGGCCTGAAATTCAGGAATGGATCTATATTAATCAAATAAAATGAAGTTGACCAGAAAAAACATGAAATATCTTTGGTTCATTCTGTCTGAAATGGAATAAAAGTCTAAATAAATGTTTCATACTGTCCCAACAATTTCTGATTTGTGGTTGTACTTCTGCAGTTTGACAGATCACTGGTTGAACTGTTTTCCTGCGGTGATTCAGCTACACACGAAATACGTTTTATTAATAACACATTGTAGCATCCTTCCCGCTTCCCCTCGAGTCCTGCACTCCAGCAAAACATGAAACCAATATCACAATATTACCCTACAGGGGGTCGAGAGTACGCTCTCCCACATAGAGGACGCGTCTCTGAGACCCCCTCTGAATCAGATTCAGTAATGTAAACACGAGGAGAGTTATTACATTACAGCACAACGTCACATGGATAAGCAGAAATTGAATCATTTGTTCCTTTGGGGAGAGCAGCTGTCAAAACCACGAGGTGCACAAAACAGCTCCAACCTGAAACATGTCTCAGACTTTGCGGTCAAGACCTCGTCAGTCAAGACAAGATCAAGACTAAATACTAATACTAGTAATATTTTATTATTAAGGCTCCCGGGTGGCTCAGCGGTCGATCACACTAGCCCATCACCCCTGAAATCAGGGGTCGAATCTCAGCCATGACTGGCTGGGAGGGGGATTGTGGCCTGTCCGACCTTGACCATGATGAAGATGATGAAAAAAGAGGAATGTAAACAAAGTAGTTGCTCTCACAGTTAAAAGCACATAGCTGAAGAGAACTAATTGCACGTATCATAGTAGTGAAGTAAAGCTACACTGTATGGACAAAAGTATTGGGACGCCCTTTAAATTACTAAATCTATGTGTTTCAGCCACAGCAATTACTAACAGGTGTAATAAATCAATTATACAGGTAATGATATGCTTCCAACTTTGCAGCAACAGTTTAGGGAGGGCCCTTTCCTATTCTGTGCCCCTGTGCACAAATCAAAATCTATAAAGACATGAAGAAAAGCTCGATTTAAAAACCAAGTAACTCCAGTGCACATATTCCTGACCTCAGCTACTAAACAGCTCTGGACTGAACTAGAACATCAACTGAGATCTTCTTTATTTCTGAATTTTTTCCCATTTTCTCCCAAATTAGTGTAGTCAATTTGTCTTCCGCTGCTGGGGGATCCCTGATTGCAGTCAAGGTGGGTATATTGCTGCTCATGCTTCCTTTGACCCGCGTGTAGCCCTTAGCGGAACCCTTTTTCACCCATGCATTCTGCACAGGCGCCTCTCTATCTGCTATTCAGGGTCCTCACACAGGGTTTGAAGACCCTACCCACAGAGTCCGGTCACCCCGCCCTGGCAGAACGGGGTCTGCTGCAGGCACTGCCAATTATGCCCGCTAAATCGCACCCAGCCGACCAGAATCTTGGCGCTGGTGCGCTAGCGCCAAACTGAGTGCCCAACTGAGACTTTCTTGACCAACATACAAATGCTCTTTTGCTGGAATGGGCACAAAGTCCTTTGTGAAAAGCCTGCTCAAAAGACTGACTGTTGTTATAGACAAAAAGATCACATAGATGTCACTCTGTTTTAATAGCATTTGTTCAACAAACTCAGGTGTCCAAATACTTTTGGCCATATGGTGTATATATATATATATATATATATATATACAGTGTATCACAAAAGTGAGTACACCCCTCACATTTCTGCAAATATTTTATTATATCTTTTCATGGGACGACACTATAGACATGAAACTTGGATATAATTTAGAGTAGTCAGTGTACAACTTGTGTAGCAGTGTAGATTTACTGTCTTCTGAAAATAACTCAACACACAGCCATTAATGTCTAAATGGCTGGCAACATAAGTGAGTACACCCCACAGTGAACATGTCCAAATTGTGCCCAAAGTGTCAATATTTTGTGTGACCACCATTATTATCACTGCCTTAACCCTCCTGGGCATGGAATTCACCAGAGCTGCACAGGTTGCTACTGGAATCCTCTTCCACTCCTCCATGATGACATCACGGAGCTGGTGGATGTTAGACACCTTGAACTCCTCCACCTTCCACTTGAGGATGTGCCACAGGTGCTCAATTGGGTTTAGTCCATCACCTTTACCTTCAGCTTCCTCAGCAAGGCAGTTGTCATCTTGGAGGTTGTGTTTGGGGTCGTTATCCTGTTGGAAAACTGCCATGAGGCCCAGTTTTCGAAGGGAGGGGATCATGCTCTGTTTCAGAATGTCACAGTACATGTTGGAATTCATGTTTCCCTCAATGAACCGCAGCTCCCCAGGGCCAGCAACACTCATGCAGCCCAAGACCATGATGCTACCACCACCATGCTTGACTGTAGGCAAGATACAGTTGTCTTGGTACTTCTCACCAGGGCGCCGCCACACATGCTGGACACCATCTGAGCCAAACAAGTTTATCTTGGTCTCGTCAGACCACAGGGCATTCCAGTAATCCATGTTCTTGGACTGCTTGTCTTCAGCAAACTGTTTGCTGGCTTTCTTGTGCGTCAGCTTCCTTCTGGGATGACGACCATGCAGACCAAGTTGATGCAGTGTGCGGCGTATGGTCTGAGCACTGACAGGCTGACCTCCCACGTCTTCAACCTCTGCAGCAATGCTGGCAGCACTCATGTGTCTATTTTTTAAAGCCAACCTCTGGATATGACGCCAAACACGTGGACTCAACTTCTTTGGTCGACCCTGGCGAAGCCTGTTCCGAGTGGAACCTGTCCTGGAAAACTGCTGTATGACCTTGGCCACCATGCTGTAGCTCAGTTTCAGGGTGTTAGCAATCTTCTTAAAGCCCAGGCCATCTTTGTGGAGAGCAACAATTCTATTTCTCACATCCTCAGAGAGTTCTTAGCCATGAGGTGCCATGTTGAATATCCAGTGGCCAGTATGAGAGAATTGTACCCAAAACACCAAATTTAACAGCCCTGCTCCCCATTTACACCTGGGATTTTGACACATGACACCAGGGAGGGACAACGACACATTTGGGCACAATTTGGACATGTTCACTGTGGGGTGTACTCACTTATGTTGCCAGCCATTTAGACAATAATGGCTGTGTGTTGAGTTATTTTCAGAAGACAGTAAATCTACACTGCTATACAAGCTGTACACTGACTACTCTAAGTTATATCCAAGTTTCATGTCTATAGTGTTGTCCCATGAAAAGATATAATGAAATATTTGCAGAAATGTGAGGGGTGTACTCACTTTTGTGATACACTGTATATAAAGATAAGAAAAATGTTTAAATGAAGCCCTGGAAGCTAAAGTCTATAAATGTTAAAAATTGTTCATACAATAATGTTCACAAGCTCATTCCACAACACGTCGATCTCGTACCTCTGAGTCCTGCTCTGGTGAGTCATGTTCTGTTTTTCAGCAGTGAATCAGTCTGGAATTACATGTACTTGCGGCTACGATGTACCGAGAGCAATCAGCCGCAGACATCAGAGATAAAATCTCTCTGCTTTCTTAATCTGTGATGCAAGACCAGGACTCCTCATTAACACTCACTCATTCATTCATTCATTCATTCATTCATTCATCAGCAGCAGACGTTATCAGTACAGAGGTCAACGTAAAGTGGATGAGCGACAAAAGTGTGTTTTCTTCCCTCCAGGGACACCGAGCTGTCGATGCTCACTGCAGAAACAGTGCAGAATAACACTAACGACGTAAAGCTCGGGTTTGAAATGAGTGCTGTAACACCTAAAGCAGCAACGCTAAAAAAAGGCAAGATGGACAAGAAATGATTCTGTATGAATGTGGAATCAGAAAAAAGAAGCATGCACACGCTAATCTGAATTCCATCAGTGATTCACCGTGTACTTTCATTTACGTTGTCGGATTATCAGATGTGTTTTGTTTGTTTTGTTTTGTTTTTTTTAACTTGTGACTCTGACTCTTCTGGAATGAAATGAACTGGTTTAATTAACTCAGAGGAAACACAAACAAAAACACAGTGAGAGATTCTTCCATCTTTTCTTTTTAATGAGCTAATCGCTCGCCATAATATACACTTTATTTTATCTATCTATCTATCTATCTATCTATCTATCTATCTATCTATCTATCTATCTATCTATCTATCTATCTATCTATCTATCTATCTATCTATCTATCTATCTATCTATCTATCTATCTATATTTACATTTTCAGCATTTAGCAGACACTTGTATCCAAAGCGATTTACAGTACTGTGACAGTATACAATCTAAGCAATTGAAGGTTAAGGGCCTTGCTCAAGGGCCCAACAGTGGCAACCTGGCAGTGGTGAGACTTGAACCAGCAACCTTCTGATTACTGGTCCAGTACCTTAAACGCTAGGCTTAATCTATCTATCTATCTGTCTGTCTGTCCGTCCGTCCGTCCGTCCGTCCGTCCGTCCGTCCGTCTATCTATCTATCTATCTATCTATCTATCTATCTATCTATCTATCTATCTATCTATCTATCTATCTATCTATATTTGTCTGTGTCTGTCTGTCAGTCTGTCTGTCTGTCTGTCTATATATCTATCTAAACAAGTATAAATATACTGTAAGTATAAAGCACAGGAGATAGAGCAAAAGTTCTTATTTTTAAAATATGGCTCAGACTTAAAGGTCTAAAGACTCACTTATGATATTCTCTCTACAGGAAAAAAACATATTTAGCAAATTCCACTAAAACAAAAATGATAAAAAGCCACAGTGATTCTGCATGAATATAAAAAAGATCCAAACTGACGTCTTTCTTTAAACCTATAGGAACAACGTCCCAGTGTATCAACACAATATTATCTTTCTAAGCTGCGTTTGAAGATCAGTGTGTGTCCATTCAACCGCTACCAAGCATGTAACGTTATGAACCGAAAACCTTCAGAATGAGTTTATTTATTCACCCCAAATCCCACTGTAATCTGAACCTGTGAACTTGTACTAGTTTGACCCCCGTGAGCTCTCGGCGCGATCATCAAACAGCCGGCGGAGCAACGGAGGAACGGTGTTCCTCTCCGGTTTAATTCAACTTTAAATAATCAGAGGCTCTTCAAAGGGTTCCTGCAATATAATCTGAGTGGGGGCCCGGTCAGCGTGCGGGAGAATTATGCACCTTACATCACTAAAACAGCCAACATCCCCCCTGCATCGCCTTTGAATGGGTCAGGAATAATATTAGCCCACCAACGAGAGCTCGTAAATCTGTTAGGAAAATAGTCAAGTGGTTAAAAAACAATAGATTTGTTTCACAATGTGGACACATCAGGAACATGATCACAGTTCATGGAGAATACACGACGTTCCTCTGAGACCTGAGCGCTGAGGAACGCAGCCAGCGTACGATACCTTACAGGATCCTAAACGATGCTGTGAGCTGCAGGTGTGAATGCTGCACCATTACATATTTTAACTTCTATTTATTAATATCTGGTTTAACCTTTGACGTCAACCATGCTGTAACACACACTTCAGTCCTTAAATACACAAAGCAAACACTGCAACACTGTGCAAACGGAACGTATTTAACTCTGAACTGTTCACACGTGATCTACTACAGCACCGCACAATACATAAACAAGGATGTTCATGTTTAACCTACTGACACATTTTACGTCATCCTACACTCCCGAGAAGAGGGCACGTCTAAATTCTTAGATCCCTTAAAATGCTCCTACTGAGGCGCCTTAATTCTGAGTGATAATCTGACTGAATAACGATGGATCGTCCGATGCTTCTTTAGCAGTAAAGGCAATCCCAGCATTCAGTGGGATTCACTTTCTCACAAAAAATGGCAAACGTGGCGGACGAATGCGGAGCAACCAACAGAGTTCTTTTCAAATGTAAATAAATTCTCATTGATGTTAAATGTGTGTAAAGGTGCACAAGTGTCGTTTCTTTGTAAATTCGGGCTCGTTAGGGACAGTTTAACCGTTTTCGGTACACGGATTGAGACGTTAACTGGCGTGCTAGCGGGTTGTGCCACCTGGGGCTAACTGTGTTAGCTTAGTAAGCTAAAACTGGGGTGATGTAATTGCCGTAAAAGTAGTGTGTCTTAATAATCTGCCTCATGAGTTCGATGTTTTATTAGAATCCTCCCTACTGAGGCAGCTGCCCAGGTAGCAGTAGGCAGCAAGGCAGCTCACTAGAAGCACCGAGCGGTATCTCAGTAGTTAAGGTACTGGACTAGTAATCAGAAGGGTGCCAGTTCAAGCCCCACCACCACCAAGTTGCCCCCGTTAGGTTCCTGAACAGTTGGGGACACTGTTGGGGCCCTCAACCCTCAATTGCTTAAACTGTGTTTAAGCATCTGCTAAATGCCTTTAATGTGAATGTGATAACATGTACAGACCAGCGGTTAAGGTACTGGACTAGTAATCAGAAGGTTGCCAGTTCAAGCCTCACTACAGCCAAGTTGCCCCGTTGGGTCCCTGAACAGTTGGGGCCCTTAACCCTCAATTGCTAACACTGTGTTTAAGCATCTGCTAGATGCCGTGAATGTGATAACGTCTACAGATCAGCAGTTAAGGTACTGGACTAGTAATCAGAAGGTTGCCAGTTCAAGCCCCACCACTGCCAGGTTGCCACTGTTGGGCTCTTGAGCAATGCTCCTAACAATGAATTGCTCAGATTGTATAATGTAAGTCGGGTTTAAACAAAAGCGTCTGCTAAATGCCGAATATGTAAATGTAAAAACAAAGCCATTGACCTACTGGCCCCCCATGGGAAAAATATTGCAGGTTATTATTATTATTATTATTTTTAATAAAATCTCTGCCCCGATTTCTGTCCCATGGTCGTCTCCTGGTCACAACCTCAGATCGGCGGTGTTTTCATCTCAGTTTGAGTTTGTTGGTCGTGGACGTTAGTCCTGAGGAGGCAGGAGAGCTTATGTGAACAGACACGGGATCAGCCGAATGCTCCGTCTAGACGAAGATGTTGTAGCTGCATTCCTCACCCAGCAACTCATACAGGCGGTTTAATGCGGCTGTTGGGAAACACTCGCTGGCATGCGGAGGACTGGCAGGCCACAAAACGTGTGTGCACACACTCACACACACTCAAGCCTCCAATCAGGTAATTACACCAGCCGTGGCTACCGTATCATTTTGAGTTAGTAACTAACCATTGAAATGTTGACTGACTCTGCAATTTGGAGCTAAAATCACAGGCGCTCACGCGGCCGCCGGTGCGTTTAGACTCCGCTGAACTGAAGCAGGTCGACTGATGTCACTCTAAACGGCTTGTCTTGAGAAGTGAATGAAATGAAAGAGCTCACGGCCTCCGGTAGATCTCCAGGTCCCGTTCACGAGCAGGTTTAGACGGCTTAAGCACGTTAAGCGCTTGAACAGTGTTTTGTAATTCACGTGTAACTTTTTTTTTTAAACATGAGGCGTGGTGGAGTCTTCACGTGGTCGTGCAGTTCTCCCATGCCACCGGGCCAAGTTCTTCCTGCCAACGAGCACCAAAATCTGCCAGAACAAATTTTTTATGAAACGGATGGTAGAGCTGAGATTCGATACGATGTATTCAAAATCCCAGCTATGATGTGCTAGTGTATTTTATACCGCTGTGCCACCTGAGCCGCCGGAGTTCTTTTCAAATGTAAACAAATTCTCATTGATTTTTAATTCATATAAAGGTGCACAAGTGTCATTTATTTGTAAATTCAGGCTCATCAGGGACAGTTCAGCCGTTTTCGGTACACGGAGGTGCAGAGTCCCGTTCACGAGCAGATTTAGACAGCTTAAGCCGCTCTGAAACAAGCACGTTAAGCGCTCGAACGTCGTTCACTTGTAACTTTTTTTTAAACATGAGGCGTGGTGGAGTCTTCACATGGTCGCGCAGTTCTCCCATGCAGCCGGGCCAAGTTCCTCCTGCCAACGAGCACCAAAATCTGCCAGAACGAATTTTTTATGAACTTGGAGCCGACACGCGGTGCATTTACAAAGGTTAAACGCTGACATAACTCACCCTGGCACCCTGGTCCTTGCCAAGTATTTCTCACCACACACCATCCAAATAGATTTCTCCTTGTTTTTTTAAAGCAAGGTGGTCCACTGAGACTGGAGACATGATGCACTACAGAACGCCTGACCTTTAAAAACTGCAAATCATTGAGTCAGTGAAGGAAGTAAATCAAAGTAAATTAATTGGAAAAATGTGTTTGGTGAAGCTTTACAGTAATTGCTAATATCTTGGGAAAAGAAGAATGAGTTTGATTAATAATAATAATGTTTACCTTATGCATGCCAGGGAACTGGCCGTGGTTCCAAAATTTAATTCCTAACTCTTATAACGTTCATATTTTATAATATAAACACAACAGGGAGGAGTCGTAGGACAGTGACACATGTATTCTACTTATTTTATTTAAATAGATTAAACAGATCATTTCTCTGGCTTTAATGTAAAAGAATTTACATTTTTAGCATTTAGCAGACGCCTTTATCAAAGCGACTTACAGTGCTGTGAAAGTATATTGTCTAAGCAATTGAAGGTTAAGGGCCTTACTCAAGGGCAACCTTCTGATTACTAGTCCAGTACCTTAATCTACTAGGCTACAACTGCCTAGACTTAACTGATCCATTTCCTTCATTTTAATAACACTCACATCTACAGTTAAAGTCAATTTCGCTTCCTCTACTAGTGCCGACCTCCACTCTCCACTCCTGGACAAGGACGACCGTAATGAACACACACCCTTTTCTTTTTTCTTTTAATATATATATTGTTTATGCATTTTCTCCCTTTTTCTCCCTTTTAGTGCGTCCAATTACCGATTAAGTCATGCATCCTCTCCACCAATGCCGATCCCCACTCTGATTGAGGAGAACAAACCTAACCCACGCCCCTTCAACACGTGGGCAGCAGCCGTATGCATTTTGTCACCTACACTTTGAAGAGTGCAGTGCGGATCAGCACTGTGTAAGGAGAGACACACCCTGACAGCACTGCATCAGTTATGAGAGAGAGACCCCATCCGGCTATCTGACACTCTTTTCAACACATGCACCAACCACTTCTTTTCACCTGCACAGGGCGGGTTCATACGGAGAGCCGTATCACGCACAGAGAGTCATGCATCGATCTCCTTTATCTTCTGTCTCTGTGCAAGTGCCATCGATTGGCCAGCAGAGGTCGTAATTGCAGCAGTTATGTGGAATCCCCTCCCAGCCGTCCCTCCCTCAGACAAGCCAGTTATTGTCTGTGTAGTAATTCTTGATTTTAAAACACTTTAAGCTCTTTTTATTAATTTATTGTGAGTTATCTGCTGCTTCAAATGCACATAATGACTCAGATTGCTAATTTGCTGAAGTAAAAAGTTTGATAATGTAATTTAACCCTGTTACACGGCTTTCTAATTCCATGCTAGTCGTCATGATTGACTATAGCTGGAGACTACAGCTGGTGGCTTGTCCATGGCTGTATAACACAGCTCTTTTTATTACTGCGATCATTACAGAGTGCGTGGAATAGTGGTCTCCTGACAAAGTCGTGAAGAGCCTCCCAGCTGGAAGTCTCACTTTATGATGATATCTTGTTATGACCCAGGAAAAATCCCCTGCTTCAAAATCAGCAGCTTACAGCTGGACTAAAGTCTATGCTGATCACGAAAACAAAAAAATAATAAATGCAAAAGTTTGTATAGCTGTAAAGCTTTCTCGACTTTGGACAGACAGGTTGTATTACACATACATCTAGAATTAAGAATTGTTCTTCAAGATCAGCATTTATGAAGCACCTATGCAGTGTGAAGGAAAGACAGCAAACACACATAAAACATAAAATCTAGGCAATGACAATCAGCATGAACGAGGTATAAGTAAGTGGTCATGGTATTTTAAACAGAATGAATGGATGCTTGTTCTTTTACTTCAAGTGTTCTTGTTAAATCGACACATTAACCCTGGGACCGTGTCACTCGACACCCATTGTACAGAATCATTTAAAGCTAACCTAAATCCCTCTCGAGAACAGACCCTGGCGTCCTGCCCTGGGACCATCTTCAGCTATTCAGAGCCTCAGTTCAGTCTGAGTTTGTGTCATTAGTCGAGCTGGGTGCATTATCTAAACGGGTAAACAGAACGATGAATGAGCAGGAGTGAAGGACCTTCGTTACTTACACATTGTCATGCACATCAGGCCTTTGATTTATCCTGATAAACATTCCTGTTAAACAAAGAGTGTGTTTGTTTAAGGCCAAACAAGCACCTGAGGCAGGTTCACTGCGGGGGGGCTAGCAGACGCCGGGCCTCCAGCCACCTCTTTTTTTTGTTTCATTATTATTCAGAGCGATGTGGCCTGCAGACACAGAACGACACCAAAAGACGAGGTGTGTGTTCCCTGATGTTCCCCAACCTCACAATAGAGAGATTCCATCACTCAGGCTGCTCTGAGAAAACTAACTATGATGCTGAAGTTGATATACTTGGTTTCTCTTTCAGTTAAAGGTATTTTCTACAACCTGCCATATACAAGCCAGAGCCAATAAAACTCATTCTAATTATTGTTTGATGACTTACACTAGGGGGGACTGACCTAGGCATTGTAGCTGTAGTTTTCTATCTATTTTATAGAGTTTGTAAGTGATTGGATTCTTGACATATATATAAAACATTCTTACATTTAAAATCAAAACAAGTGACGTATGACGCACTTATAACATATTTTGTATGGGCATCATGGTGGCACTTGCTGTCATCTTACAGCAAGAAGGTCCTGGGTTTGATTCCCAAGTGGACCTTTCTGTGTGGAGTTTGCATGTTCTCCTTATGTCTGTGAGGGTTTCCTCTGGGAGCTCCGGTTTCCTCCCACAGTACAAAGACATGCAAGTGAGGTGAACTGGAGATACAAAATTATCCATGACTGTGTTTGACATTAAAAACTAGAACTGATTAATCTTGTGTAACCAGTGTGTAAAACATGATGATAAAATCCTAGTAAAATAAATAAATAAGCCGCTCAGGTGGCGCAGCGGTAAAAACACACGCTGGATACACAATATCGTATCGAATCTCAGCTCTGCCTGCCGGCTAAGGCTGAGCGGCCACATGAATAACGATTGGCAGATATGGGTGGGACTAAGTCGGATGGGGTCTCTCTCCCATGACTGGTGCAATTACGACCTCTGCAGGCTGATTGATGGCGCCTGCACAGAGATGAGAAAAGAGTGCTGTCAGGGTGTGTCTCTCCGTACACAACGCTGAGCTGCACTGCACTCGTCAAAGTGTAGGTGATAAGATGCATACGGCTGCTGCCCACGTGTCGGAGGCGGCGTGGGTTAGCTTCATTCTCCAAAGGGACCGAACACTTACAAGACATTAGAGCTTTTCATTGCTACAGGGTCGCCCTGCTCATTTTCTGTCTCAGCGCATTTAGTGTCACATCTTGTAATACACATCCTGTGTTTTGTTGGATTAGACGGACTCAGATGGTTCCGGTCCATTTATTTGGTGCACCAGAGTTTAAAAGGAAGCTTCACACATACTGTAACATTCGTTTTAACAAACCAAAGTCGACAAGTAGAAACACACCCTAATTCCCTCTTGTAGGAATGATCTGTATATAAATAAAAGCACAATATGAGCACTGGATTTGTTCTGCACCTTCTTACCTCCGTACATAAAGCCTTCAGCGTCTATAATCACGCTCAGAGTGACATGAAGACATTTCATTTCTCACGCTCGGTGAAATGTACAAAGCATCAGAATGTAACGTAATTCAGGCAGCAAATCCTTCCAGGTGTGTGAACACCAAACTGTTAATTATACGATGACAAGAGCGTCGATTTAACCCAATTAATTACCAACCTCTGCGGCATTTCACAGAACGTATACGACTAATAGAATTGAGATGTTTACTGACCCGGTTTCACCGCTGGTGAACATAAATCAATCAATCAGAGTTATTGGAATTTGGACCATGGCGCCGGTTGTAAAATTCCACTCTAGCTTTTTATATCATCTGGAGGAGCGACATTACTGTAGATCAAACAGGGTCACCACACCTCGCCGGAGCCAGTAACACAGGCCAGGGTTGTACTGAATGTTTGCTCTGCAGTAAAACAGAACAGAAGTGTATTGTTCATTCTGTTGCTCTTTATGAGCCTGTATTTGGTATGAAGTATAAATGAAACTGCCCTGGTGGACACCAGCAGATGGGTGATACCTGATTGGTATTGTCTCCGTTCATCACCAGGGCAGAAATGTTTAAAAGTTCAAAGCAGAGGTGAAAAGAAAGCCAAAAAAACAGACTTTTCCACTTCCTTCAAGTTTATGGGTCTGAAAATCATTGTACAAAATTGTAAAGTATCTGTTGCTAATTTTAATGGCAAAGGTGGTTTACTGGGTTCAGGCCAACACATACTGGACACTGGACCGGTTTATCACAGGGTTTAACCATCCAAACACAGAGGGACACCTAAGAGTAGCCAGTTTATCCACTGCTATGTTTTGAGAGCTCAGGGTACTGTGAGTCTCTGGGTACTGTGAGACTCAGGATACTGTGAGGATCAGGGTACTGTGAGGATCAGGGTACTGTGAGGTTCAGGGTACTGTGAGACTCACCGTACTGTGAGGCTCTGGATACTGTGTGGCTCAGGGTACTGTGTGGCTCAGGGTACTGTGAGACTCAGGGTACTGTGAGGCTCTGGATACTTTGAGACTCATGGTACTGTGAGGCTCTGGATACGGTGTGGCTCTGGGTACTGTGAGGATCAGGGTACTGTGAGGCTCTGGGTACTGTGAGGCTCTGGGTACTGTGAGACTCAGGGTACTGTGAGGCTCTGGATACTGTGTGGCTCTGGGTACTGTGAGGATCAGGGTACTGTGAGGCTCAGGGTACTGTGAGGATCAAGATACTGTGAGGATCAGGGTAGGGTACTGTGAGTTCCTCTGGGTGGTAGCTCAGTAATCAGTGTTGTCCTGACCTTGCACATGCAGGTTGAACTGCAGGTTAAATCTCTCCTCCAGGTTCTTCTGAGCTTTTTAAGCTTGTAATTGCTTCATGGCTGCTTTACCATCATTTACCGCTGTACTTAACACTGAGTAAATCAGACTACAAACGAAGAGGCCGGATTATAAAAATGGCCTCATTACAGCACTAACTGCTGCAGATTATACGTGACTCAGCTGTGAGGATTAGAGCTGAAGTAAGAAGCAACACCACAAATGCAATTTAATAATGATGTGATCTTGCAGTGTAAAAAATAAACACTTGAAATTAATGCTGTTTAATTGATGATTATATAAACTTAAACCCCCTTTTGGGATTTGAATGTACTTTGTGTCATAGCAATTATACCATTATGTCAATCACTGATCTTTATAAGTAATTATAATTAACCAGAGCTGGTTACTTTTCTGTGCCCACATCAGTAGTGCTGGTTTAATTGCACACACTGACACATTTACACACATTTACATGTTTGGCATTTAGCAGACGCCGTTATCCAAAGCGACTTACATTACAGTTACAATTGAGCAATTCAGGGTTAAAGGCCTTGCCCAACAGCAGCAACCTGGCTGAGGTGGGGCTTGAACCAGCGACCTTCTGATTACTAGTCCAGTACCTTAACCACTAGGCTACGGCTTGCCCTGAACAACTCCAGGTCTGAAGACCAACATTGTCCATGAGTACAAAACAGATGGAACAGTGGAGCTTTTGCAAAGGTCAGAAATTCAAACTGTATATTTGTCATAATAATATATTATCTGCATTATGCTGCTCTCTTTGTTTTTATCTTAATTATTCTTGATGTTGATGTACTATTTTGATTTTGTACTATGATTTGTATGGTGTATGTACGTATTTGTTTTGATTATTTGTCTTATGTAAAGCGTCTTTGAGTATCTTGAAAAGCGCTATATAAATAAAATGTATTATTATTATTATTATTATTATCTGTGTTGGTTTCCTTTGGAAGCGCAGATTAATTGGATATGAAAAATTGTCCTGTGTGAGTGTGTGTGTGTGTGTGTGTGTGTGTGTGTGTGTATTTGCCTGTGATGGACTGGTAACCTGTCCAGAGTGTTTTCTACGTTTAGCTGTAACAATGGGCTAGACGAGACAAGAGGGAGCGGACACACACACACACACACACACACACACACACACACACACACACACACACACAGAGAAATGATTAAGAAAGTTTAATAATAACAAAACACAAACAAGACAAGGGTACACAAGACAAGACCAGACACAAACACATGACCTAGGCTAAATGCTAATCTAAATGCTAACCGCTAAACATATGAAACATGAACCTAAACCCTAAGCTAAGCTAACTGCTAACGCTAATCTAAACATACATGAACAATGCTACTGCTAAACATGAACACGACTAAACACTAAACAAAACACGACAAACCGAACTAACATCAGCGAGCTGCTCCCTTAAATGCCCTGAGCATTACCTTTAACGAGGAGCAGCTGTGGATCATTAACATCATTGACCAATCAGAATGAGGAGGCATAGGCTCGACAGCATAAACTAAAACCTCCTCAACCATGTGCTTCCATGGGCGTGGCACATAAACAAACTCTGGGAGCACAGAGAGGCTGCATTCGTGACATTCGCCTGTTGAATCGTACCTGCCGCGACCCTGAATAGGATAAAGCATTGGTAAAACAGACAATGACTGACTGAATACTAGCAATAACAATAGTAATAGTAATAATAATAACAATAACAATAAAAATACATAACCATGGGGAATAGTACACCACTGCTGGGCCCTTAAGCAAGGTCCTAAACTCTCATTACTTTACAATTACTATTGTTCTACACTGTGATTAAACTTACACATAGTGGCTGGTCATTTTTGACCTTTTAAGACAACACAAAGGTTAAATATCAAGGTTTTTTTTTTTTTTTTAGAATTTGACTTTGCTAACAATCAGAGCTATGGAAACATGATTGGGACCTGTTTTGTTCAATATCTCACTTCATTCATTAAACAAGCTGACCGTTTGTCTTTTCACACAAATTATGAAAAATATAAGGAGTAAAAATCGCTTATTTTTTTTAGCCGCTCAGGTGGCGCAGCGGTAAAGTACGCTAGCACACCAGAGTTGGTCAAATCAGTATAGAGGACGCAATCAGGGTAACTGGACACGACTAGATTAGGGGAGAAAATTGGGGGGGAAAAATAGCTTTTTTATTCTGAAAGTTAGCAGAAGTAATTTAACCTCATTACAGCTTCAGAATTCTCAAGTGATATTTTATTATGGATGCAGCCTCGAGTTCTATCACAATGTAACACGATCTTAATCATAAAGTAATAAATACGGATCTTTAATGAGGCTCTGAAGAACGCGAGCGGCTAAACAGAGCACCTGAAAACAATTCTGAATGGAGCACTGAGCGTCGAGCGGCTCTGGTCTTTATTAATATCTCACGTCATCCGTGAAACAAGGGGTCAGACTATAGCTGGCCGAGCGCGCCACGTTGGCCATAATTGTTTATAGAAATATTCCCATAATCCTCCATGCCTCCCCCGGGCCTCATTCAGGGGAACAATACATTCCAGCAGGAGCGATTCCTCCTGCAGAACGTACGATTGTATTCCTGGAAGAGAGCTGGCTTGGACACGAGCGCTGTTAAACATCTATTACGGAGCAATGAGCTATGTCGATTCATTCCGAGAGTGCGTCAAGGCCTGTAGGCTCCAGGACCTAAACAGTCCATGAGTGTAGGAGATGTGCTTTTAAAGACTCAACGAGGCAGCCAAAATGCATTTGGGTTTGGACAGAGATCAGCAGATGCTATTTCGGAATCTGAGCGCCCTCTTTGTTGCCGGTTTTCTTTGGAGTGGACTTTGATTAGCAATCAGAGGTATGGAAACACGATGCAGCCTATACAGACAGAATTAAAGGCTCTAAACGGTCCGTTTCAGATGTTAGCTCTGCAACGAGACATAGCTTTGTTCTGAATTAGGCACGAGCGCTTGATGCTGACGTGGTTTGCACTAAAAACACTAAATCCTTCACAATCCTCATTAGAATCAGAAACTGCACAAACAAATCTTGATGCTTTATGATGAGAAGTAGAAGCAACACAATAAACGCAATTTAATAAGAATAATTTTGTGCTCTTGCAGTGTTAAAAATATTACAAAAACTGGGGCACCCAGATGGCGAAGCAGGATATTCTGCTGGCACATCAGCCCCGAGATTCTGAAACTCCTCGACATTGCTCCCGGTCGGCTGGGCACCATGCAGGGCGTACCTGCAGCAGACACGTTTCTGCTAGGGTGGGATGACCGGACTATGTGAGTGGGGTCTTCAAATGCTGTGTAAGGACCCTGATTAGCGGATAGAGGCACCTGTGCAGAGTGCATGGGTGAAAAAGGGTTCCGCTAAGGGCTGTGCAATGGTCGGAGGAGGCGTAATATACCCACCTCGACTGCAATCAGGGATCCCCCAGCAGCGGAAGGCAAACTGACTACGCTAAATTGGGAGAAAATGCATAAATAAAATAGAAAAAATATATATTACAAAAACTTACAAACACAGATGTTTATGTATTTTAAATTAATGCTTTTTAATGAATGATTAAAAGAACTTAACCCCAATCCACCCTCCCCCCAACACATACACACACCCTCACTTAACAAAATCTATGTTCCAAAAATACAAATCTGTTCCTTCAATTGCTAGAGCAGCAACTTTATTTATATTCATTATTGATTTATTTATTTATTAGGATTTTAAGGTCATGTTTTACACACTTTGGTTACATTCATGACAGGACGGATAATTACTGGCTGCACAAGAATCATCAGTTCAAGTCTTTAATATCAAACACAGTCATGAACAATTTTGTCTCTCCAGTTCACCTCACTTGCACGTCTTTGTACTGTGGGAGGAAACCGGAGCTCCCGGAGGAAACCCACACAGACATGGGGAGAACATTTATTTATAATCTGTATTTATAATCCCTCCTACATTTGTAACATTTGTATATACAACATCTGTGCATATATGTGATTGGTAATCTGCCGTGTCTGCACTCACAACATCCAGAACTCACAATTAGACTCCCCACACACTGGACTGAATAATAAAGAATCGAAATTTCTGCTTTTCACTGGTTATAATTTTAATTAGATATTATATGTAGGGTATATGTATGGTTTGTTTAATCTAGTTCTAATTCTAGACCACCCAAAGAGGATGAAGGTTCTTGGTGAGTCTGGTTCCTCTCAAGGTTTCTCCCTTGTAAAATATTTAGGGAGTTTTTTCTTGCCACTGTCGCCTTTGACTTGTTCAACAGGGGTTTTCTGGTTTTTGGTTCTGGATTCTGCAAAGCTGCTCTGAGACAATGTCTGTAGTAAAAAATGTTTTATAAATAAATTTGACTGGACTTGGTGCAAATATCTTAATGACATGTTAAAAACCCTCAAAGAACTAAAATAAATCATTGTAATAATGCACAAACAGTCACGACAGCATGACTTTATTATTATTATTATTGTTCCCAATTTCTCTATGAACACAGAACACAGAGAACAGAGAACTATGAAGATGCAGGATCGCTCTCTGAGTTTTGATAAAAATGGGCGTGTGAAGAAAAAAGAGCTGAAGTTTAAAGCTGATGATCCCATAATCTACCAGATTTAGCACACGTGCTGATAATTTATTCAGTAATTTTTACTAAACCCTTCATTCTCAACCCGTCATGGTCACCGTGAGGTCAGTACAGGACATGAATACACGTTGGACAGGCCGCCAGATCGTCGCAGGGCATCAGGCGGGCGCTCATGACAAGGGACCTGTGACTTTTTAGACATGAATGCGGATTTATAACTCAACTCAGAAACATTAATGTAAAGATGTTGATTTTGTAAGTGCATCTTAAGCTCTGTTTTAATGAAAGTAAAATTTGTTGTTAATTGTTCTGATACTTTTTCTTTTTATTGTTTTCTATTCATTATGATTGGACCAAATAGCACTTCAGTATTATAAAAGGATCATTTAAAAGCAAACTGATTTGAGATTAGCATTCTTAAATACCAATATATACAAGAATGGTGTTACAGCACCACTGACGCCCATATAGTACAAATCTTTACTGTGTTTTGTGTGTGTATGTGCTGGAATGGTTTCCGTGTGGTTTAGAAGACAGAAATTCAAATGTTCTGGCTCATAATGAGCTCCAAATTCATGCGCTGTTGTTCCTTTTGTTGCGCTGCCAACTCATCATTGACGGCTGGAAAATACCCTGGAAAAGAATCCCAGCCCCGGCTGTTTTCTCCAGAGGTGCAGCTCGCGAGGGCGCCCCCGATCCGAAGAGAGACGTGAGCTCGAGCAAATTAAGAGTGTATCGAATCACACGGCTCTGTTTGGGGCTCTGTTTGGGCCTCGGTTCGCCCGGCAACCACGAAACAAGTCGGTTTTCCTTTTTTTTTTTTGCTCTGGAGTCACGCCATTCCTGAAACGACGGGCCCTATAGGACTGCTAATAATAATTAACGGCATGTCACGATGGCGCGCATGCATGCATGCTCATGTGGACTTGATTTGAGTCCCGTGCTGCTCTCAGGAAACAGGGAAGATTGGTGGTTTTAACTGGGCATGGCAGGAAAAAGTGTTCAGCGCTTGGTCTCCAGCTGCTGGGTGACACGCATGAACTCGTGCTGAGACCAAAAAGCCGTAAAGCTTTCACGACGTCTGTTTAATGCTCACCTGCACAAATGATTGTTTCCACTGACGAGAACAGCGGGTACTGTCCGACCCGTGTGGCATCACGTGTAGATTGGACCGTGTGTGTTAGGTGGGCAGAAGTGTATCAGATGTGTCCTGTGTTGACACATACCAGCAGAGGAAATAGCATCCACTTATCACTGACATGTGCAATACTGCTACACTTCTTCATATGTATATATACATATATACAGTATATATATATATATATATATATATATATATATATATATATATATATATACAGTGTATCACAAAAGTGAGTACACCCCTCACATTTCTGCAAATATTTCATTATATCTTTTCATGGGACAACACTATAGAAATAAAACTTGGATATAACTTAGAGTAGTCAGTGTACAACTTGTATAGCAGTGTAGATTTACTGTCTTCTGAAAATAACTCAACACACAGCCATTAATGTCTAAATAGCTGGCAACATAAGTGAGTACACCCCACAGTAAACATGTCCAAATTGTGCCCAAAGTGTCAATATTTTGTGTGACCACCATTATTATCCAGCACTGCCTTAACCCTCCTGGGCATGGAATTCACCAGAGCTGCACAGGTTGCTACTGGAATCCTCTTCCACTCCTCCATGATGACATCACGGAGCTGGTGGATGTTAGACACCTTGAACTCCTCCACCTTCCACTTGAGGATGCGCCACAGGTGCTCAATTGGGTTAAGTCCATCACCTTTACCTTCAGCTTCCTCAGAAAGGCAGTTGTCATCTTGGAGGTTGTGTTTGGGGTCGTTTTCCTGTTGGAAAACTGCCATGAGGCCCAGTTTTCGAAGGGAGGGGATCATGCTCTGCTTCAGAATGTCACAGTACATGTTGAAATTCATGTTTCCCTCAATGAACTGCAGCTCCCCAGTGCCAGCAACACTCATGCAGCCCAAGACTATGATGCTACCACCACCATGCTTGACTGTAGGCAAGATACAGTTGTCTTGGTACTTCTCACCAGGGCGCCGTCACACATGCTGGACACCATCTGAGCCAAACAAGTTTATCTTGGTCTCGTCAGACCACAGGGCATTCCAGTAATCCATGTTCTTGGACTGCTTGTTTTCAGCAAACTGTTTGCTGGCTTTCTTGTGCGTCAGCTTCCCTCTGGGATGACGACCATGCAGACCGAGTTGATGCAGTGTGCGGTGTATGGTCTGAGCACTGACAGGCTGACCTCCCACGTCTTCAACCTCTGCAGCAATGCTGGCAGCACTCATGTGTCTATTTTTTAAAGCCAACCTCTGGATATGACGCCGAACACGTGGACTCAACTTCTTTGGTCGACCCTGGCGAAGCCTGTTCCGAGTGGAACCTGTCCTGGAAAACCGCTGTATGACCTTGGCCACCATGCTGTAGCTCAGTTTCAGGGTGTTAGCAATCTTCTTATAGCCCAGACCATCTTTGTGGAGAGCAACAATTCTATTTCTCACATCCTCAGAGAGTTCTTTGCCATGAGGTGCCATGTTGAATATCCAGTGTCCAGTATGAGAGAATTGTACCCAAAACACCAAATTTAACAGCCCTGCTCCCCATTTACACCTGGGACCTTGACACATGACACCAGGGAGGGACAACGACACATTTGGGCACAATTTGGACACAATTTTGACATGTTCACTGTGGGGTGTACTCACTTATGTTGCCAGCTATTTAGACATTAATGGCTGTGTGTTGAGTTTTTTTCAGAAGACATTAAATCTACACTGCTATACAAGCTGTACACTGACTACTCTAAGTTATATCCAAGTTTCATGTCTATAGTGTTGTCCCATGAAAAGATATAATGAAATATTTGCAGAAATGTGAGGGGTGTACTCACTTTTGTGATACACTGTATATATATACAGTATATATATATATATATATATATATATATATATATATATATATATATATACTGTATATATATACATATATGTTCATATGTTATTAAAATATATATATATACTTTTTCTTTTCTTTTAATATGTTTTAAATCTTAATATTTAATGACTTGTTGTTTCATGTTTCTTGTTTCTTGTCCTTATTTTGTCACTGTCATTGCTGTGACCCATCCAAGTATATGAAGTTCTGTAGTCTTGATTATCAACTGAACTTTGAACACACAACATAATTAAAATCCTAGAAGCTTTGTGGTAATAAATATCATCAGATTTGCAACCACAAATTGCAATTGCATTTATTTCCACTTTTGCATCTACCAAGCTTCACTCTCAATTCTGAACCTCGAAAGCACAATTCAGGATTTGTAAACACACAGTTTTCTTGTTTTTATGTCCATAGAAATATGAAATGCAATTATTTCCTTGCATGTACCCAGCGCTGTTCAGGAAGTACTGAAAACGCACCTTGACAAAATGGCCAAAAACGAAGTGACTTTTGTGTGGTCGCTTATATCGCGTTTAGTTTTACATTTTACATTTCAATGTATCCTTAAAGCATCAGGTGGCATCACCACAGTGTCGTGCTTAGTACTCATCAATATATATCAGTATATCTCTCTGGCAGCACAGAGGTAATCACAGACAGCACAGTACGCATGCCTATTAATATGCTAACGTATCACCGCCACCACCTTTTGATTCATTCATTGTCTGTTTTACCACCACTTTATCCAATTCAGGGTTGTGGCGGGTCCAATTTACTGGGCAAAAGTTAGGAAACACCCTAGACAGGTCGCCAGTCCATCACAGGGCAAACACACACACACACACACACACACGTTCACTCACACACACACACTCATACCTAGGGAAATTTCCAATTATCTTTGTCTTTGGACTGTGGGAGAAAACCAGAGCACCCAGAGGAAACCCATGCAAACTCCACCCAGAAAGCCCAGACTGCTTCACCAGAGAATAAAGAATTCCTATGTTTTAAGGTCAATGGAGTTTTGTTAGCAGAATTTAAGGTTTAATTAGCAGTATTATTGTATTTAATGTTTGTTTAACGGCTACGATACATCAGTGATTCCTCCCTATGACGACGATGCCCTCATTCTCTCTGACTTTTGTTTTGTTTTATATTAAGACGCTGTCTTGCTTAATAGGCTGAGTTTGTTTGTCACAGATCTTGGCTGTGAAGACGCCGACATATCAGCACAAACTTCGGCTGCTTCACATGTACGTACTTAGTTTAAATGCGTTCATTAGGAAACTCGTTGGGCTGCATTGCCGAGGCGTTTGTGGTTTATCTTTACACATCCACAAGCTGCAAACATTTTTGCCTTTTACTGTAAACAGAGTTGGACGAGGGTATAACATAGTGGTGCTGTAGAACCTACATGGTGCCCTATATGTTCAATAGAACAATAATATATTACATGTCTAACATTTAAGTATTAGCACATTTGTCCTATTTGTGTTTGATTACTAAAGGTCTACAAATGTGTGTGTTTCATGCTAAATCTGGAAGCTTGCATGTATTCCAGCCCTGCCTTTGATTCATATTTAGGTGGTTAAATAAAATGTACTGAATAATTAAAGTACACACACTCATCACTATTAACCACAACCACAACCTACAAAAATCTTCCTTTCATGGGTAACATAATGAATCATCTCAACCAGGTTATAGAAGTATTTTAGATGTTTTGTACATGTTTTTTCTGACTTTAACTGCATGGTGCACTGTAAAGGGTGTAAAAATTAATATTTTAAGCCCCACAGATAGGTAGAATAGAGCTAGAATTAAAAAGCCACTCCAGAAATTTCTTTAGATTAGCATCTCTACATGTATGGTAGCCATTCCATTCCATTCTAATGTTAAAATTTAACACAGGTAAGCCTTATTCTTTTTAAAGAGGTACGGATTAAATGGTATAATTTTTATATATATTTATTATATTAAAATATTATATATTTGTACAGTACAATGACATTCTTTCTTCGCATATGCCAGCTTGTTTGGAGGCTGGGGTCAGAGCATTAGGTCAGCAATTGTACGGCACCCCTGGAGCAGAAAGTGTTAAGGGCCTTGCTCAAGGGCCCAACAGAGGCAGCATGGCAGAGCCGGGATTCAAACTCTCAACCTCTCGATTGATAGCCCAAAGCTCTACCCTCTAGGCTACCACTGAGAACAAGTATACAAATCACTGCTGTGGTTGTCACTATCCTCTTGTAATAATACCTGCAGGGGGGCAAAACATCCCCAAACATCCCAACAATCACTAAGCCACTGTGTTGTGTTTTGCATTATGTTTAGGGCTGTGATCAAGGCTGTAGCCATGGATTGAACATTGAAAGGACCAATTGTACTGGGTTGTGTGTTGGTGGTGGTGTCTGGGGGTGTTCCTTCCATTCTAAAACATTTCTGTCTTACAGAAAAGCATCATTACAGTTTTAGTCATAAACCCTAAATCTAATTCAGATCCAGCAAAAAGGTAACAAAATCTGCTCCATGGTAAAAAATAAATATTCCCAGCTCAACACTGATTGTGTGGTCAGAAAATCCGCCGGCTGAAGGAAGGATGATAAAATATTGCATGATCGAGTGGCCCGAACGACTCCTGTGCCCAGAAACCAGTACGAGCCCGAGAGAACGAGTGCAGCTGGGAACGCTTGCGCATTATCTGCGGACCACACACAGGCAACGGTGCAACCTGACACCGCCAGCCCAAACGACCTGGTACACGCTGCCAACAGTCATCAGAGGCAGGAAAGTCGCTGTAAGAGTTTAGCAGTATACCTTTCGAACTGTACCATGCTCCAGTACTCAGCCAAACATCATTCTGATTCATGTTAGACGAGGTAAATCAATCATTGCAGGACTTGCTATAGCTTTTACAAAATGTAGCAAATATTACTCATATTTTAATATTGAACAGTTTTATTAAAACTCGCTAAGCAAGTCTTTTAAATATCATTATCTCAAGTGCAAATGTTTGTTTTCCTAAAGCCCCAGGAAACCCAAATTCATGTTTGCTCTCTAGTGAGGTTAATCGTTGGTATTATAAGCCACAGTTTGCAGTACTGAATAAACAAGTGTTTTAATAATTACATTTACATTTGGATTTATGGTGTTTAGCAGACGTGTTTATTCAAAGCAAGTTACAATTGTGACAGAATGTAATTAAGCCATTAAGGGTGAAGGGCTTTGCTTAGGGGTCCAACAGTGGCAACATGATGACTTAGTGAGGATTGAACCTTTGACCTTTTCATCAGTAGTCCAGTACCATAACTGCTCAGCTAGAACTACCATGAATTGGGTGATCCTAATCATTCTTACATGAACAATAAACAAATCTTTTTTTAAAGTAATATCAAATGGGAAATGAATATTTACCTTTATATTGGTACCATTGGTGTAACACATTAGATTCACTTTTATGCACTTAAATGAGATTTAATGAGATTTGTTTGCTGTTCTTTGTCCATGTCCAGGTCCTGAACACTGTCTTTGCTTTATAGAGGTTTTACCAGCTGGAAACTTAATTTAAATCAACCTGACTTGCAAATATTATGTGACTTACCATGCTAGGCATGCTGTTTAGATGAATTTCCTTGTGTTTGGGCATGACATATAATGTAAGAGACACAAGATACAAGTGGTTTCCCTTATAGACCTTAATGGTTTTAAGGCAGTGTTAATTTTGTTGAGTGATTGTCCATCAACAGTTTTTTTAGTTATGAAAATACAATGATAACTATACAATTCACATTTGTAGTTCACGAATATGACAGAATATAATAAAAACAAGATGAAAATAAAGATAAAAGATCCATTGGACAGACGTGACAATGAATTTTGGTGATTATAAAAAAAGAACTGAATATTAATAGTACAGGGTTTAGATCAAATTCTATTACGGCATCAGATAAAAATGACTCTATTGTTAAAGTGGTGAGGTAAATAGGTTAACATACACTAGTAAAGCACTAAACATCTATTTATGCTGAAAATAAATGGGTTCTGACAATCAGATATAAAGCAAAAACCTTATAATCAGAAATTCTTTTGTTGCAGGTGTCACGTATATACCTCTAATTAAATAGTAGAAAAAGGAACACTATATTAACCATATAAACAATAAACAGCGACAAAAAACAGTATAGTAGTCGATGAAGTGTGCAATGAAGATGTACAGTGCACTGACAGACTTCAAGTAAAAAAATAAATTGTGCAATAGAGGTTATTTACAAGTAGATAAGGTTCATATGTGAATTGACTGCATACAGGATAAGCCTTAAATGAAGGAAGGAATATTTATTTATTCGCCAAGTACCATGTGTACAAGGAATTTCTCTTGGTGCAGGTGTCAACATATTTAGATGTGGTAAAATCATATAGAAAATTTATATTATATAAACATAGACATTGATCTGAACATAAATAAACAGTACACTAACAAACTTTAAGTAATAATAAAATAAGGGCAGCGGTAGCCTAGTGGTTAAGGTACTGGTCCAGTAATCAGAAGGTTGCCGGTTCAAGCCTCACCACTGCCAGGGTGCCAATGTTGGGACCTTAAGCAAGGACCCTAACTCTCAATTGCTTAGCATGTATACTGTCACAGATTGTATACAGTGGACCCTTGACTTACGAATTTAATTGGTTCTGAAGGGCTGTTCTTAAGTCAAAATGTTCGTTAGTTAAACCTATTTTTTCCATAAGAAATAATGTAAATAAAATTAATCTGTGCCAGACCTCCCAAACTCCCCCTTACCTAACCTTTCTAATGCCTTAAATGGTAAGTAAATACAAGTATATTTGCCCTTAAATCTTAAATTATAGAATAGACATTCCTGTAATAAACAATAATAAACAACAATAAACAGTAGTACTGTACTGTACATAAACACACATCACATTTCAGTACAGTACGTGTGCTGTACCATACACCATAATACATTGTATCTACCAGAAACAACAATAACTCATATTTCTATATTATTTCCTTCTTTACTTCAATAGTGTTGTATTTTGTAGGTGTAATTTCACGAAAGAATAACTTCCTTCTTCTCTCTCACTCACTGTCCCCTCTGTCTGATACACAGTGACAGCTACTGGCAGGAGTAATTATACAACAACAAAAAACTGTGCTTTCTCTGCACCTTTTCTGGGGACATTTTAATATAGAATTTTACAAAATATAAAGAATACACCGGAAAAAAAACACCGCCCACTGTCCGAAAGTTCGCTCACTGTATATATATACAGGGGTTGGACAAAATAACTGAAACACCTGTCATTTTAGTGTGGGAGGTTTCATGGCTAAATTGGACCAGTCTGGTGGCCAATCTTCATTAATTGCACATTGCACCAGTAAGAGCAGAGTGTAAAGGTTCAATTAGCAGGGTAAGAGCACAGTTTTGCTCAAAATATTGCAATGCACACAACATTATGGGTGACATACCAGAGTTCAAAAGAGGACAAATTGTTGGTGCACGTCTTGCTGGCGCATCTGTGACCAAGACAGCAAGTCTTTGTGATGTATCAAGAGCCACGGTATCCAGGGTAATGTCAGCATACCACCAAGAAGGACAAACCACATCCAACAGGATTAACTGTGGACGCAAGAGGAAGCTGTCTGAAAGGGATGTTCGGGTGCTAACCCGGATTGTATCCAAAAAACATAAAACCACGGCTGCCCAAATCACGGCAGAATTAAATGTGCACCTCAACTCTCCTGTTTCCACCAGAACTGTCCGTCGGGAGCTCCACAGGGTCAATATACATGGCCGGGCTGCTATAGCCAAACCTTTGGTCACTCGTGCCAATGCCAAACGTCGGTTTCAATGGTGCAAGGAGCGCAAATCTTGGGCTGTGGACAATGTGAAACATGTATTGTTCTCTGATGAGTCCACCTTTACTGTTTTCCCCACATCCGGGAGAGTTACGGTGTGGAGAAGCCCCAAAGAAGCGTACCACCCAGACTGTTGCATGCCCAGAGTGAAGCATGGGGGTGGATCAGTGATGGTTTGGGCTGCCATATCATGGCATTCCCTTGGCCCAATACTTGTGCTAGATGGGCGCGTCACTGCCAAGGACTACCGAACCATTCTGGAGGACCATGTGCATCCAATGGCGGTGCCGTGTATCAGGATGACAATGCACCAATACACACAGCAAGACTGGTGAAAGATTGGTTTGATGAACATGAACGTGAAGTTGAACATCTCCCATGGCCTGCACAGTCACCAGATCTAAATATTATTGAGCCACTTTGGGGTGTTTTGGAGAAGCGAGTCAGGAAACGTTTTCCTCCACCAGCATCACGTAGTGACCTGGCCACTATCCTGCAAGAAGAATGGATTAAAATCCCTCTGACCACTGTGCAGGACTTGTATATGTCATTTCCAAGACGAATTGACGCTGTATTGGCCGCAAAAGGAGGCCCTACACCATACTAATAAATTATTGTGGTCTAAAACCAGGTGTTTCAGTTATTTTGTCCAACCCCTGTATATATATATATATATATATATAAAGAGAGAGAGAGAGAGATGGTTGGAGTCAACTGGTTTGTGACGTCATGTGTTTCGCGAATTTCGGTTCGTAATCCGAAATTTGTTCGTACGTCAAGTTGAAAAAGATCGTTCGTAACCCGAAATGTTCGTATGGTAAACCGTTCGTAACTCAAGGGTCTACTGTACTATAGTAAGATGTCTGTAATCAAGAGCAAAATAAAATGTGTTATTTATTTAACAAAAATATTCACAAAAAATTTTGAAATCATTAAATGTTGCACACTACATTCCCTGGGAACTTTAGTTACTGCAGCACATTTAAACTAACCAGTATTTCATGAATAAACATCATTCTCCTTTTGAGTAACGATTCATTGTTTAAATTCTCTCAAAATAACACAATGATATAACGCTATAGTGGAACAGGATATGTGTAACGTAAAACAATGGATTTCACACTCTTGCATCTCTCGGCTGATATTTCGAGCAGCAGAACGTCTTCAGATGCCTGGGAACAATGGCATTCTTATCATGTGACACAGGAACGCAGACTTTTCAGGTCTGAGGTAAGTAATCCATTCAGTCGTGATTAAAATAGTCCTATTGTCATTAGCTGGAGGAATTTCATTGTAACAGCTGTGATGCACCTGCATGTCTTTCTTATCTTTTAGTTTCTCTGATTTTTTCTCTCAGACGTCTGAGCAGATGCACTGCAGAGATCATTCTGCTGACTACAACAACCTATGGCCCTTCTGCAGCTCACATTAAATACTGTAGGGTTATTAGTATTTGATGTTGTGGACGTTTCTTTGTATATGATGAACTCAAAATAAATACATAAATAATAAAAATAAATAAAATATTGGAACTTACCACCACTTTATCCTTTTAAGGGTTGTGATGGGTTGGATTCACTGGCTAAAAGGCAAGAAACACCCCAGACAGGTTGCCAGTCCATCACAGGGCAAACACACACACACACACACACACACTCATACCTGGAGGACTTTAGTAGCTCCAGTTAACCTGACTGTACGTCTTCGGACTGTGTTAGGAAACCGGAGCTCCTGGACGAAACCCACATGGACACAGGGAGAACTTGCAAACTCCACAAAGAAAGGAATCAAACCAAGGACCTTCTTGCTGTGAGGCAACAGTGCTACCAACCAAACCACCGTGCCGCCCAAATAGTGGAACAGTATTAACTAAAAGTACTTCAAATGTGTATTGAGCTAAAACAGGACTTTTAGATAACAGAGATGCCAACTATACCTGGCATTACAGGGGCTTAAAGTCTGTTACAGCTGTATTTAAAGTAAAAAATAAAATAAACAACTGACATAATGCAGTTTTTATAATATAATAAAAATAAATAACTGAATACTTAAACGTTTACATGAATAATGGTTACCAAGACATAGCAAAGCGATGATGAAGTAGTGACGTGACGTGGTGATGTATAGCGTGGCTGTATGATTACTATAGTGTGGCTGTGTTATTACGGTTTGGAGACTGTTTAGTCCCCTGAATACGCTGTAATTCTACTGAATTGTGGTTGTTGGTGTGTGTTAATTACTTGTGTATAGTTACAGAGGGCATCAGTCTCTCTTTTTTATGTTGCCCCCTATTTATCACCAGATTAGGTTGTGATTAGAGCTCACAGATCGTGAAGTGGCTTCTAATTCCCGGCTCGGCGTTTATAAGCAGCTGGGTACACTTTTCCAGCCTGGAACCGCGTTCCATTCGGCGGGTTAATTAGCTTAATAAAAGAAAAGACCTGCGCTGGATGAAGGAGTCTTTAGCAAACTGTCTCCAGCGTGTCTGCAGACCTGCTCTGAGGAAGCAGCTCCGGGAGCTGGTGATGGAAAGGCTTCTACGTCTCTGATACCAGAAGAAAGATGTTATCAGACAGAGCAGGACAGGGGGGAGGAGAGGTCACTGACACTGACTGACCTGCAGCCACTTTAGGGCTAATTAAAGAGGTTAAAGAGGTTAAAGTGCGCTTACATCAGCAGGGTCTTTGAAGACACTTTGCCATTTTGGATTGAGGTAGATCACTGATATGCTTAACTTTAAGCACTGGTTTCAACCTTTTAATCTAGCATAAAGCTAAACATGTGGACACTGAGAAGAAGCCCAAATGTGCAAGCACTGAAGCGCTGACAAGAAGCTAAACATTCAAACAACAAAGCCTAAAAATTAAACATTTAATCAATAATGTTCATTATGTATTTTCATATAGCTGCAATGACAATAAAGCATCCTCTTGAATTGTGGCAGTAGTAGCTCAGCGGTTAAGGTACAGGACTAGTAACTGGAGGGTCGCTGGTTCAAGCCCCACATCTGCCAGGTTGCCACTGTTAGGCCCTTGAGCAAGGCCCTTAACCCTAAATTGCTTGCAATGTATACTGTCTCAATTGTAAGTCACTTTGGATAAAAGCGTCTGCTAAATGCTAAAAAAAAAGCGTCTGCTAAATGTAATGTAAATGGTAGATCTGGAGCACCGGGCGGGAGGCTAGGACACATTTCTGACAGGGCACCAGTCCATCACAGGTCATAACAGGAGTAAATCTAAGTACACAATGGGGCAGCACGGTGGCTAAGTGGGTAGCACTGTCACCTCACAGCAAGAAGGTCCTGGGTTTGATCCCCAAATGGGGCGGTCCGGGTCCTTTCTGTGTGGAGTTTGCATGTTCTCCCCATGTCCGTGTGGGTTTCCTCCGGGTGCTCCGGTTTCCTCCCACAGTCCAAAGACGTGCAAGTGAGGTAAATTGGAGATACAACATTGTCTAAGACTGTGTTCAATATAACCTTGTGAACTGATGAATGTTGTGTAATGAGTAACTACCGTTTCTGTCATAAATGTAACCAAAGTGTAAAACATGACGTTAAAATCCTAATAAACAAACACAAAGTACACAATGTACACAATGTACAAAGTACTCAATGATGTACCAACCAACAGAAGAATACCAGCCATGAAAAGAACATCAGACAGTAGCTGTACTAGAGGGATGAACTCAGTAACCTGAATCTGCTCAGCACCAACAAATCATCAAAGCCCTTCCTGCTAAAGACAAACCAGGAGCAACATCAGCGATGTGCAGTGCTTGAACTGAATGACCCTTCATCCAGAAGACTCCACTTGTATTATTAACCAAATCCCTGACTTCTGTAACGTTACATTTCCTGTTTTGGTTTGGTTAGCAACCAACACCAGCATGGTATGAAAACAAATCGCACTTCTTAAACAATCCAGCCTTCAGCTCTGGTCTGGTTAGCTGACCTCTCCTCCAACCATACAGGAAATAGTTTTTGAGGGAAAGATGCCTAAGTTATGTTTCACGCGAGGTGGATAATGTTTCCGCAGTCTGCGTCCTGACGCTGTCTTGGTATGTCGGGTTGGATCGCGGAGATTTTTCGGCTTCACCGTGGTTCCCCTCTCCTACGACTCAGCGCAGCGTTCGTGCGGTTTGGCTCGGCCTGACCAGGCTGCCAGAAGAGGCTCCAAGCTAAATATTTTCTCCTCATCAGGTCTTCAGTGGGAGCCTGTGGGAAAGTGGCGGCGTTTACGGCAGCAGGAACATACGGCCTGCTTTCTCCCACACGGCTGTGTTTATTATCCTGACCTCGATGTACTATGATACCCTCTCTCTCCTCTTTCTTTCTCTTCAGTACTCGTTATCTCTGCCTCTCGGCCTTTACTCTCCCCAGGTTCCATCCTCCAACCTGCAGCACCAAAGTGCCAAAACCTACACTAGAAGAAATGGAGACGCTTGAGCGATTTTTCTTTCGGCTTCAGCAAAACACAGTTTGTGAGTGCAGGTGGGCATCAGTAGACGCTCCAAGGTAGATAAGCAAGCGGCCCCGAGGTTCAGGATTTTCTCACTAACCAGAACCAGATTACATTACACAAGCTGAACAAAAAACAAGCCAGCAGGGTTGAGAAACGATTATCTAGGGCTGACTCTTATCAAATCCTGTCACATCACTGGCATTGTCCTGAAGAAACAGACTAGAAGTAATTTTAATAAAGTAACCAATAATTATCTACTATTATAAACCTTCAACATTTTATTCATTTCAGTTTCTAAGAAATGAAAGAAACATACTCAGATTCCATCAAAATGATGCTTTAAATTTGAAATGTCTCGTAATTTTACACAACCAGATTAACAGACAGATTTAAATACATAAATGATTTGTTTTGGCAAACCTGTGATTTCCTTGAAATGATGACCGGTTCTCAGTCCTGCGCTATCCCTGTTATGTCCACTCTCTCTGTTGAGGGCTGTGTATGTTTTTGAGTTTTTTATTTGTTATGTTTCTGTTATTTTTGCCACCTTATTTATCCATGTTTTTATTAGTGGTTTTATCCACAGTATTGTTCCACCTTGATTAAACATATTGCACTTGGGTTTTTTTTTCATTCTTGCAGGTGCTTTTCTTGCAAAGTATGACCCACCCCAATACGCAGTCAATTGCCCAGTGCCCTGACCATTAATGGCCCCCCCAATACCTAATGAATGACTTAATTAATGAAAAGGAGGGTCATTTACCATAGACAGCCCTAAGCAAGTGCCTGAAGATTTAAGAAACATTTAAGAAACATCTCCATAATTACTTCTTTCAGTGTGCATCTTACTTACCTGATTAGTCTGAAGCAGCTGTATTTCATGGCTGATAAGCCCAAGTGTCAAATGTTTCAAAACACCCTTGAAAGCATTAAATAACACTAGCCTGTCCAGCCAAAACCAGCCTGACCATCCAGACGTTTGAACCTGACTGGCTGATAGAATTCTGATCATCTAGGCTGTTGAACCTGGCTTGGTAATGGACAAACCTTCTCAAGCCATCAAACCACACCATCCTGATCCACTAGAACATACCTCACCAGTTAGAATCAACCTGGTAATAATGAAATAGGCCAAGTTCCCAAACTTGATTTGGTCCATGCTGTACTTTCAGATGTTTCAAGCCTACAAGCTTTGCTTGTTTTTACCATTTTGGGACGAGAAGACATTTCTAGACATTTCTATTTGTTAATGGTCCATGAGCCGAACAAAAGGAGCCAGATTGTCAGTGTTAGAAACAAGATGTGCTCGATTTATGTCACAAGCCATCCAATCACACTCTATTGTCCGTGCGCCGAGACACCTCGGTTTAGTCAAACGTCTGTCATTACCCAGCTGTCCGTGCGGTTTGAGCCTTCTTTCCTCCTCTTTTATGACTATTTAGATGCGGCCGAGGGGAAACGCTAATAGCGTGTGATCTGCAGTTCCGCCTCTGTAACCGGGGCACATCAGGCCTGGAACTCGAAACCGAACCAAACGCATAATTACATGGACGTACGTGTCTATACCTGACGGAGGGAGAATGAAAGAAAGCCCACCAAAGTCGAGTCAACAGTGGTCACAAGTCTTCAAACTGACAGCGTCTGTACTGTAGCAGATAAACCTGGTCCTGAAACGTCTGCCGTGCCTGCTTTTTAAAACACAGACAAACACAGACATGACAGTCATTATGTACTCTGTATTCTTCAGGACGGAGCTTACAGTCTGACGTGTGGACACAGAGTGACAAATGCTTCTCCTGATGAGCAGCACAAAGCTAATGAAAGCCCAGAGCATAAACAGCACCACGGCTGCCCCACTGCTAGCCGTCAGTTTACTAACAGTGGGAAAGCAAACTGCCCGAAATGACACATTTTAGTGGGCGCAGCCTTGTAGTGTTTTTGTTTTTCTCATTGTGGGACAAAACACTGAGCCATTAAGCAATCCATGATGAGGGTTTTAACCTACAACAGTCTGCGCTAGTCTGAATTAAGCTAGACGATCGTTATCTAGATAGCCAGTTTAGCCTCTGTAATAGCCACTGTTACTCTTCTACTCTATAAGTCGTGATGCTGGACTGATCATTTGGTTCTGCTTAATGTTTTTCCTGAGCGTTTCTCACTATATACAAGTCAGCCTGTCTTTACGGCCTTTTGATCTTCAGATACGTACTTAAAACTGGAGGACTGGATAAACAAGTCTGGCTAACCAGCACAATAACTTACCTTCATTTAAAAATCAGTAAGTAAATCGGTAAGTAATTCAGGGTCAGGGTCACGGTGGGTCCAGTTCATTTGGCAATAGGCAGATAACACCCTGGACAGATCACCAGTCCATCACAGAGTAAACACACACATTCACATTCAAACACACACACACACGCACACACACACACACACACACACACTTTGGTCAACTTCTAGTTGGCCTGACTGTATGACTTTAGAGCTGCTGTAGGAATCCCATATGGACACAGGGAGAACATGCAAACTCCACACAGAAAGGAACCTGGCCATCCAGCTGGGGAATCAAACCCAGACTTTTCTTGAGGTGAGGCCACAGCGCTGCCAACTGTGACCTTTTTTAATCATTTAAAGTAATACCTACTTGTTTATTGACCTATTCAGATGACGGTTTAGGAAACTGTAGGGTGAACAGGTTGTATTTATATTGTTTTGTCCCCAGAATAAAATAAAATCCAAACTGTCCAATTCTTCTAAAAGGAACCTTATTTATATAGTCACATGTCATTTAAATATAATTTTTTTGTTATTAACTTTTTATTAAGACACACGTCAAATAACACACATATGCACATTTGCAGATACAATTTTTTTCTGGATGAAGGAACAAGGAGAAAGAGCCCTAATAGGCTAATGTAAGAGTAATTGTACAGCCATAGAATATAATAGACAACAATAAAATGTACAATAAATATTTATAGAGGAACAACAAAGGAGAACAAGAAAAACCCAAATAAATAAAATAATTAAACCTTAATTATAAAAGATCGCCAATATAATTCCATATTTATAAAACCATATTTGCCAGAACTTCTGTCCTCTGATGTAGGTCAAAGGTTAACTTCTCAAGAGGAAGAAAAGACGCTATTTGAGAGAGCCACAAATTTAGTGATGGGAAGTGAGGAGTAGACCAAACAAGTAAAATACACATTGCTAGCAGTAAAATACTACAGTGCTAGACAGGGTGAATACCTGTCTAGCATTGTAGTCAAATGTAGCTTCTAATTGGCCATGAAGCGGGTATAATTTAGGGCACAATGTGAATTGTATTTTAAGAATTTCTTGTACAGCTACAGTATATGCACCTTTTCCCAAAAAGTTTTGATTTTATCACAGGTCCAAAACGAATGAATAAAAGTGTCTTTGTGAGACTGACGTTTGAAATAGTGGTGTGTGATACTGCAAAATTTGGTATCGATCCGATACCAAGTATATACAGGGCAGTATCGCCGATATCGATATCGATACTTTTTAATAATTAAGGTAGATGCATCATCAAATTGCTAAATCTGAGTGAATTTTCATGACCTTTAAGTGTATTATTGTAATACATACATTTTCTGTAAGTAGCCGCTCTCAGTAGGATTGTAAATAAATTCAGTTCTTTAAAGCGAACGATTTCTTGTTTCTGGTGCTTTACTTTCTCACAACATTATCTTCATGGCGTATCACCACAAAGTGAGTGTGTTTGCTGGGTGAATACATTTGTACATTTTTAATAATGACCGAATACATGTGTCCTTGTTAATTTAAAATAAAAATTGATGCTATTCTGTTTATATTTATAAGCACAAAGTCAAAAGAAAAAAGCTCATTCACCAAAACACGGAACAAGAGCCTCACTACGCACGCTCCGATTCATGTGCGTAAGGTGCGTCCATACTTTATGTACGTTTAGTTTACTATTATTTCCATAAAACGCCCCAATTTCTGTATCTGCAAGGCAAAGTATTTAAAAACGTACAATATTCCGATGCCTACCAGTGTACCGATGCCTGTTAGGATTTTAACAACATAACAACGTGACGGTACCACAACAAAACACAGCAGATCAGGAGGGGAGGAGCGAGGTGAGCATGTAAGATGTGAGAGGAGCGGGTCTGTACAGACATGGTCTTTACTTTCTGACGAAATGGGAGCAATGTAGCGGAGAAAAAGTAAAACTAAAGCATCGATCCCATCACACTAGTATTGATCCGATACCAATACCAACGTTGGTATCGATAATATCCGCCCACCACTAATCTGAAACATAAATGAGACCTCTCTGGGAATATCCTGTGTAAATGCAATGGGGTAAAATAAAATCTGTTAATAAACTTGAAATTGAGTTCATGTATATTAATTGAAGTTCATTTGGGGTACAAATTTGAACAAATAGAGAGCCAGACATCTTCATCAATAACCGCCTCCAGGTCCCTTTCCCAAATACCTTCACACACTACACACACCACCTCTCTTGTCAAGCGGGCACAACGACGTCTTCACATCCTGCGACGGATGAGAAGAGCAAACCTCCCCCCCTCTGATCCTCACAACTTTCTACAAAGGTGCTATAGAGAACATTCTGACCAACGGCATCCCAGTCTGGTATGGAAATTGTACAGCCTCAGATCAGAAATCCCTTCAGAGAGTAGTGAGGACGACGGAGAGAATCATCAGAACCTCACTCCTTTCCATACAACAATTATACCAGGCAAGCTGCCTCTTGAAGTTGGTAGAGCTGTCACCTCACAGCAAGAAAAGTCTGGGTTCGATTCCCCAGTTTCCTGCCTATTGGCCTAGGAATCTGACCCACAGCGACCCTGACCAGGATAAAGCAGTGGTAAAACAGACAATGAATGAATGTTTTTGTACTACTGCATAGTTGAGCAAGATGACAAACACAGTTATAGGTTCAGCCAGTGTCAGTATTGTAGCTCAGTGTAACTCAGCATGCATGAGTGTGTGTGTGTGTGTGTGTGTGTGTGTGTGTATGTGTGTGTGTGTGTGTGTGTGTGTGAGTGTTTTACAATGCTGTAGTGTGGTTAAGTGTGCGAGGAAGATTAAAGGAAAGGCGGCGTAATGGTATTTCAAGTCCTCATCAATGTTAGAAGGGGTGTCTAGTTAAACGTTGGTGGTCTGGTTTGTTGGCGCAGCAGCAGAGCGAGGTGAGACTCTCCGTCTCGACTTGTCAGCCTGAGATATTTGCGGCCCTCAGAACTCGGGGTCCGGTCTGCTTTATTTCACTGACTACAGCGAAACTCTGCCGAGTGTTTTCCGCTCCGTCTCGGCCGCGCTTTCCGCCCTCGGTATTTAGAATTATTTGCAGAGCAAACAACTGTGTTGGAATTAGAACCCAAAACCATCCGCTGAGTGACGTGAATGGCAGTGAAGCCGAACAGTAAAGAAAACTTACAATGTTACTTTTTTGTTTCCTAGTAATAACACAGGTAATTAGACGTGTATGATAATGAAGTACAGAGACGTCCTCTCTCACACGTTTCTGCCACACATAATTCTTATTGAAGTGTTAAACACATACACCGATCAGCCATAACATTAAAACCACCTCCTTGTTTCTACACTCACTGTCCATTTGATCAGCTCCACTTACCATATAGAAGCACTTTGTAGTTCTACAATTACTGACTGTAGTCCATCTGTTTCTCTGCATGCTTTGCTAGCCCCCTTTCATGCTGTTCTTCAATGGTCAGGACCCCCACAGTGCAGGTATTATTTAGGTGGTGGATCATTCTCAGCACTGCAGTGACACTGACATGGTGGTGGTGTGTTAGTGTGTGTTGTGCTGGTATGAGTGGATCAGACAGCAGCGCTGCTGGAGTTTTTAAATACCGTGTCCACTCACTGTCCACTCTATTAGACACTCCTACCTAGTTGGTCCACCTTGTAGATGTAAAGTCAGAGACGATCGCTCATCTCTTGCTGCTGTTTGAGTTGTTCGTCTTCTAGACCTTCATCAGTGGCCACAGGACGCTGCCCACGGGGCGCTGTTGGCTGGATATTTTGATTGGCGGACTATTCTCAGTCCAGCAGTGACAGTGAGGTGTTTAAAATCTCCAGCAGCGCTGCTGTGTCTGATCCACTCATACCAGCACAACACACACTAACACACCACCACCATGTCAGTGTCACTGCAGTGCTGAGAATGATCCACCACCTAAATAATACCTGCTCTGTGTTGGTCCTGTGGGGGTCCTGACCATTGAAGAACAGCATGAAAGGGGGCTAACAAAGCATGCAGAGAAACAGATGGACCACAGTCAGTAATTGTAGAACTACAAAGTGCTTCTATATGGTAAGTGGAGCTGATAAAATGGACAGTGAGTGTAGAAAAGGAGGTGGTTTTAATGTTATGGTTGATTGGTGTATATTAAAATGAAAATGCCCACAGTACACATCAAAGTCAAGTTCAGTTTTTCATCATCTAAGAAAGATTATTTGGGTTTTTAGTATGAACGTTTGTTGATGCTCCATATAAACCAGCAAACCAGCCGTTTGCATTCCATTCAACTATTCCTATAAAAAACCCTCGATGGCTGTGAGTATAAATGCTGCCTCTATAAAAACAATCCTGACATGAATAGCGACCATCAATCTGACGAGCAGCCGGGGAAAGAAGAGCCACGATATTGACTTTGTGTTTATTGGAACTGGCTTCTTGTAAAAATAACTGCACGCTGAGCTGTTTAGCTGGCACTGATGCATGATGGGAAAGATTAATTTGGCTACGTTTTACCTACTGTTACACACATCGACAAACTTCAGTAATAAACCTCAAGTAAACAAAACAGTAGATACGTATATTTAAAGAGAAAATACTAATAATAATGAACATGTACATTTATGACAGCAAAAATTATCTGCGCCCAGTTAAACCAGTACAGTTCTTCCTCATGTTATACACACAAACATGGAACTACACACACAGTCCTGAAAATTTAAAGCTCATGTATCAACAGCGTGACTCCAAACTGCTCAACTCTACACACAATTCCATTTTTTACATTTATATTTGTGACATTTATCAGATGCTTTTATCCAAGGCGACTTACAACTATCACTGAACTGAGGGTCCGACAGTGGCAGCTTGGCACTGGTGGGGCTTGACCTGGCAACCTTATAATTACTAGTACCTTACACACAGAGGTATCACGGCTCTGTAAGTTCATGATCATGACAGAATAGTCCAGTACCTATACCACAGAGGTACCATGGTCCTATACATTCATTATGGCAATTAGAGGTTAAGGGCAAATTGGCAGTGGTGGGGCTTGAACCAGCAACCTTATGATTACTAGTCCAGTACCTATAATACAGAGCTATCACAGCCCTGTAAATTCAGAATACAGTCCAGGCAATTGAGGGTTAAAGTCTTGCTAAAGGGCCCAGAAGTGACAATGGCAACCTGATGGTGGTGGGGCTTGAACCAGCAACCATCTGATTAGTAGTCCAGTACCTTACCCACAGAGCCACCACAGTAAATTCATGAGGGCAATTTAAGGTTAAGGGGCCCTACGATGGCAACTTGGCAGTGGTGGGACTTGAACCAACAACCTTCTGATTACTAGTCCAGTACCTTACCTTAAAGAGCTACCATAGCCCTGCCATTTGAGGTTAAGGGCCTGAACAGGGGGCCTGAACTAGCAACTATCCGATTACTTGTCCAGTACCTTACCCACAGAACTACCACGGCCTACCACTGCCATAGCTATAGTCCAAGTGCTATAGTCCAAGCAGTTGAGGGCCTTTTGAGGTTAAGGGCCTTGCTCAGGGACCCAACAATGGCAACTTAGCAATGGTGGGGCTTGACAAGGTAACCTTATGATTACTCATCCAGTACCTTGCCCACAGAGCTACCATGGCCCTGTAAATTCATGAGGGCAATTTGAGGTTAAGGGGCCCTTTGATGGCAACTTGGCATTGGTGGGGCTTGAACCAGAAATCATCTGATTACTAGTCCAGTACCTTACCCACTGAGCTACCACAGTCCTGTAAATTCATGAGGGCAATTTGAGGTTAGGGGCCCTACGATCTTGGTCCTGCAACTTGGCAACATGGCAATGGTGGGGCTTGAACCAGCAACCATCTGATTACTAGTCCAGTACCTTAACCTTTCTTCTACCTCAATCTGTTGCAGGATTGTAAGGTGGTTTGCAGGTCACCGTAAAGCATCAAGCTGTAAGAAAAACTGTAAAAAAATGTCTTATTTACACTGTGTAAACTTTACTTTACTGATTTACTGCTTTTTCAATATCCTCTCTGTAGGGTCGGGTCCAGCTCAACACTATAGAGATGAAACCCTGAGTGTGTGTTTATCTATGAGTGTGTGTGCAGTGGTGTACGAGTCCTGCACAGAGAAGTTCCTGCTGTGTTTCCTGCTCGGCCGGTCTCGCTGGTGTTGTGATTATGAGCGCTCTGTAAATATGTACCCACACGGCCAGTGACTCACTGAGCAAACACTCACAGCGACTGGTTCTTTTTCTCCCTGTGAGTGGTTCCCATCAAACGATGTGAAGGAATGCAGCGGCGATGGGGAAACATTGCTGCACACGTCAAGCTTGCTCAAGTTTGTGTGTGTGTGTGTGTGTGTGTGTGTTTCTTCTCTCCATTTTCCAATCGATTGTAACTCAGATTAAAATCAAAACAAACCCCGGGTTCCTATGCAACAGGTTAGATATTTGAAAACCTACGCGGTGTAGTAGAATTGATCTGGATTTGATTGTTTTACTGCCGGATGCTGGCACAAGTGCAACAGTTTTACAGTCCTGTAATCAGTTACCTCTGCTTAATATTAAATGTTAATAATAGGGTGGCATGGTGGTACAGCTGGCAGAGTGGGTGCCACACAGCAACATGGGACACCCTCACTCGCTAAGAGTTTTTATTTACGTTTTCATTTACATTTAGCAGACGCTTTTATCCAAAGTCACAGCTGTGACAGTGTACAGTCTAAGAATTGAGGGTTAAGGGCCTTGCTCAAGGACCCAACAGTGGCAGTGTTGGGGTTAGTACTAGGCTACAACTAGGCTACACTGCCCAGTTTTCCCCCCTTTTCTCATCTAGACAGACAGACAACTTCTCCTAAGTGTAGTAAAGTTGGATGTTGGTTTATTTACTTCTGTGTGTGTTTATTTTGTATTTTTTTAAGCATTTTCTCCCATTTTCTCCCAATTAAGCGTAGTCAATTTGTCTTTCGCTGCTGGGGGATCCTTAATTGCAGTCGAGGTGGGTATATTGCTGCTCACGACAATAGTGATTTGATTTGATTATATTTCCATGTTAAACCTTAATTTGGATATTATTAACCAAGCAGACATGTACCCCTCCGATTTACCACTCCTATGACTCAGAATTACATCCATATTTATGCCCGTGGTTTCGAGCTGGAATTTCCATCCAGCTGAAGGTCAGACGTCCACATACTTTTGACCATGTGCTGTATGTCAGTCTTGGGATTTTATTGATTTATCATTTTTTTGTGATGAATGATTGAAACTCATAAAATCAGCTATAAAATTTCTAACTGGCAATAGTTTTGGGAAGGTGGTGCTATAAACTGTGGTATTGGCTGCATAGTTTTGAGGTCAGATGTTCAACAAGCTCAAGTGTCCAGCAGTTTTGCAAAACTAAAAAAGCTAAATTTGGACAGCAGATATGTCTACATTTGTCTGGTTCCTCTTAAGGTTTCTTCCTGTATTTTTAAGGGAGTTTTTCATTGCCACTGTCACCCTTGGCTTGCTCAACAGGGGTTTTTGGTCTGTTGGTCATGGATTCTGTAAAGTTGCTTTGAGACAATGTCCATTGTAAAAAGCGCTATATAAATAAATTTGACTTATAAATTTGTAAACATGTTCAATGTTTTAATGACTTTTTTAATGACTTTGAGAGATAGAAAAATTTATAGAATATAGAATACTTTAGTGTACATGAGTACAAGGGTTCAGAACTGGGATTGTAACTAGAACTGACTCATTAAATTGCTGTTAGAAGCTGTAAAGTTCCAGCAATGTCAATATTTTCTCACCAAAGTGTAGTTTCGTTTCGGCAGAACGTATTCATATCACAGTTCAGTATTCACGGTGAATATGTGTGTCGCAAACATAATAAAGAAAGCATTAATCTTTATAGGCTTTTGTTTGGGACACAAAGAGTCCTTCTCTGCTCAGGGCTTTATCTACAAAACACAGTTTTTTGATTAGCTAAACTAGCACGGCATGTTTGTCTTACAGTAATCCCTCTTCTGAAAGAGGCTATACGTTAATACCCTGCTGTAGTTCTTTAGCTTTAAAAAAAAAAAACTATACAACCTGGGTTGGGCTGTTCATTCTGATCAGGGTTTAGGTTAAAGTTACTATCGAAAGTATCTTTACTTTATTTTATTTATGCATATTTATCAGACACTTTTATTTAAAGTGACTTCCAAGTGTGACTGAATACAACAAAACTAACTGAGAGTTCAGAGCCTTGCTCAGGGGCCCAACTGTGGCAGTCTGGCACCTTACTAGAATACCTTTATGCTATGCTACCACTTGCTATAAAATTACAATATCTTTAATCTTTAATATTTTAAGGGACCAGGTGCACCCTGTGGTATTCATTTAATTAAGAATAACAATGCCCACATAGACCATATGGTCAAAAGTATGTGGACACCTGACCACTAGTTTGTTAGACATCTCATTTCAAAGTTGGAAGTTGGAAGCTTTTTTTAGGGGTCGCCAGAGCAGATAAGGTCAGCACACCAAGAAACATGTGTCCATATACTTTCGGGCCATATAGTGTTCATGACCATGAGCTTGTTGGACGTCCTATTCTAAAACAGTATGAATTAATATATTGTTGCCCTTCTTCACAGCATTTTATAACAGCTTTTACATTTCTGGGAAGGCTTTTGGGTAGTGTGTGTGTGGGGGAATTTGTGCCCATTCAGTGAAAATCGAGACTTGAACCAGCAACCTTCGGATTACTAGAATACCTTTATGCTATGCTACGCTACCACTGCCCTAATTTCACGTCATTATATTTATTCTTCACATTTTTCATTGCAGCTGAATTTCAGATGTTGCTTATTTGGGCATGTGGTGCAATATATAGCTTTAACAACAGTAGCCGATGATAACCAACATCTTTTTTCCATCCTACATCCCACTATAAGATAGATTGACCATAACAAAGACTGTCCAGAACTATATGCTTTATTGGTGTGTCCAGACCAGGCTTGGACTACATGAGCTCTGAAGTCTCTGAAATGTGTCATACTGTATATACATAAACACGTGTACAGTACAATGAAATTCTATTTTTGTGTATCCCAGCTTGTTTGGAAGCTGGGGTCAGAGCGCAGGGTCAGCCTTTGTACGGCGCCCCTGGAGCAGACGCGCTTAGGGCCTTGCTCAAGGGCCCAACAGTGGCTGCATAGCAGAGGCTGGATTTGAACCAGCAATCTTCCCATTGACAGCCCAAAGCTCTACCCACTAGGCCTCCACTGTTCCTGCTATTTGCTTAACATTTCATTTTTGATTGCCTGTTACCTCTTTGCACACTTTATTGTGTTTAAAGATAATAAACTTGCAATTGTTTCCTATCAATCTACACTTAATTAAAAATCAAAAGCTGAAATCTCTTATTCACAGAATTATTCACCCGCACTGTTATTCAATACTTTGTTGAAGGGCCCTTTGGCCCCTACGTGTTCGTCTCATCAGTCCAGAATTTCTTTCCTCACGTTTTTCTTGGTGTGTTCATTTCCAAACGTCCAATCAATACAGATTACTACAGCTGAACTCTGTTCGACTTCCAGACGAATCTCAGGGATAATTAAAGCAATCAGAAAACACCTGAGCACAATTTTAAGGGCCACAGCAAAGGGTCTCAATCCTTTTTTTATTATTCTTTTTTTCTTAAATCAAGGGGTTTAAATACTATCTACTGTGTATATATACACCGACCAGCCATTCATTAACTGTCCATTTTATCAGCTCCACTTACCATATAGAAGCACTTTGTAGTTCTACAATTACTGACTGTAGTCCATCTGTTTCTCTGCATGCTTTGTTAGCCTCCTTTCATGCTGTTCTTCAATGGTCAGGACCCCCACAAGACCACCACAGAGCAGGTATTATTCGGGTGGTGGATCATTCTCAGCACTGCAGTGACACTGACATAGTGGTGGTGTGTTAGTGTGTGTTGTGCTGGTATGAGTGGATCAGACACAGCAGCGCTGCTGGAGTTTTTAAATACCGTGTCCACTTACTGTCCACTCTATTAGACAGTCCTACCTAGTTGGTCCACCCTGTAGATGTAGATTCAGAGACGATCGCTCATCTATTGCTGCTGTTTGAGTCGGTCATCTTCTAGACCTTCATCAGTGGTCACAGGACGCTGCCCACGGGGCGCTGTTGGCTGGATATTTTTAGTTGGTGGACGATTCTTAGTCCAGCAGTGACAGTGAGGTGTTTAAAAACTCCAGCAGAGCTGCTGTGTTTGATCCACTCATACCAGATGGTAAAACAGACAACGACTGAATGAATTTGTCAATTTGTGTCAATTTACTTACAGTGATTAAGTTAAATTTGATGCTGGGTAAAGAATCGTACCAGTTACATGAGTGACTGTTCTTACATGAGTTATATTTTTGGCAAATCTAGCCACCTCTAGCACGTAACCTCAGGTACTACAGTGTAAGAGGAACTTTTTGTTTGGTTTCATAGACACTTCAAACATAAGAAGCATGGAAAGGATATTATATCATGACTGCAGTGGATGCTGGAACACACAATACGATGGAGCCGAGCCAAGGACCCGCGAGTACCCGTCCATTGTTTGAAGAAGAAGGAAAGAGCTTTGTATATACAGCAAGTCTGTGCAAAAGAAAAGGGAAGATATTTATATTAGGTACAAGTCGTTTCACAGATGCTCTGATCTAAAGATGCTTACTTAAGCTTGCACACAGTGGAAAGTAATTAATGTCGACCTTGTAATTGTTTTTTTGACTTTAGAACTGATTGAAATGACAGCATATAAACAATTTCTATCATTAAAAATGAGTTGTTCACCTCAGTGCAGCAGAATTTATTTATTTTTTGCAGCACTGCTTTAAATCAGGCACACTATTCGTTGCAGGTCTTGCCACGGCATCTCTGTTGGGTTCTAGTTAAAGCCCTGATGATGTCCAACACCAGCGCACGCCTGGTTATTGTCAAGCGTTTAGACAAAAACTTTGGATCACAGAAACTTTACCTCATAAGACTGAGACCCTTGTTGTCCAAAAGGTTGTACATTTAATTTGTCTATTCACAAATCATTATCACAACAGGTTTGGAAATAATTCATTTGCATTTATTCAACGTCTGTTATATTCTGGTCAGGGTCGCAGTGGGTCTGATTCATTGGGCAAAAGGTAGGAAACGTCAATCAGGTCATCAGTCCATCACAAAGCAGCCACTCACACACATGTTCCATTTGGCCGAACTGCATGTCTTTGGACTTGTATAAGGAGGCCGGAGCACCCCAAAAAAAAAAACGTAGACACAGGGAGAACATGGAAACTCGGAACATGGAAACACACTGAAAGGACCCTGGCTGCCCTGCCAAGGAAATAAACCCAGGCCCGTTATGCTCTAAGGTGACCCACTGTTCCACCATGCTGCCCGGTTTGGGACCAGCACTGTTTCTCTTGGATAGCATTGATTTTCTCCTTGTTTCTGAATTACATGAATCCATTTTGTCTAGCTTTGTGGGGGCATGAATACTGACCTTAGATGAGAAACTGACTGTCCACTGTTTTCTGTTTGGACATAATGGTCATTACTGTGGTTCGATGCCATCTTAGAGCTTTACAAAAGTCTTCTTCAGACTACTTTTAGCAATTTTTGAAATGTTCCTACACATGGTATAGTGTTTCTGTATGAACTTTAAGGTGACTGCTTAACTTTGAGAGCTGATTGTGGTCAAATAGCTTGGTTGACTGAATAACCAAGAGGGAAACAGTGAGGGTATGTGTGCTGGATAAGTTCTGTCCTTAAATAAATGACATTAAGTTTTAAAAATGTGGTCTCTTTTTTGTGTTGGAAGTCAGTGTGACATCTATGCAATAACGGACTCAATCAGGAATGGTGCATTTACTTTTTAACACCTCTGTAGTGTTATAGTGTTTAATATCAATTCTGTGTAGCAGCAAAATTCACACCACAGTGATATTAGCATGAGTTAGCATTACCTAGTTAGCATGACGCATGCTGTCATTTTAATGTGTGTGTGTGAAACACAGTGACACGGTTCTGAGGAGACGGAAATGATCAAACACGGTACGTGTCCGTGTGTAATCCAACTCGTAAAGCACACACCAGTGTTTCCGCACCGTAACTCAGACTGGAGTCAAACATTGTTCATCTGAACTCTCTGTAGAGGCGTCGGACTGGCACTGAGAGCACACTGACAAGTGCACCTCCCAATGGCTAAGGACATTAGGCAATCGTGTCAGTGCAGACGCCTGATTAGTCGATAGCACCAATAAGGTTAAAACCCTGGATTTCAGCAGGTGTGGACTAGTGTACTTTACAGTTTATATCATTGATTTTTCCACATCATGTGACTGAAACACTCAGTAACTAGGAGCGGTGTCCACATACTTTTGGCCATGTGGTGTACATACTGAGTGGTTTAATAACAAAGTCAGGCACTTCACATCACCCGACCTGAACGGCGTTTGACTTTTATGTAGAGCTTTGAAGTGCCGACTGCGTATTTGCTTTGTGCCTCTTTCATCTCTAAATCTAGAGCTGAAATATTTATATTTGAAGGACCGTCCAGCATCCCACCACAAAGCATTTACACCGTGAGCATTAGAGAATGACTTCTCAGAATGATTACATCAGTTCTACATATCTGCAGTATTAAATATGATGAAAGTGTTTCTGTTACACCGTATTCTTATGATCAAAGGGCAGTTTGCGCAAGCAGCGATCAGCAGTTCCTCGGAACGATCCGGACTCGAATGTCTTTGCCGATTATGAAATAAATCCTGTAACATATTAGTAATGAATGCAATACATTCCTAATATTGTGTTGGTCTTCCTTTTGCTGCCAAAACAGCCCTGACCCTTCGAGGCATGGACTCCACTAGACCCCTGAAGGTGTGCTGTGGTATCTGGCACCAAGATGTCAGCAGCAGATCCTTTAACTCCTCTAAGTTGTGAGGTGGGGCCTCCATGAATTGGACTTGTTTGTCCAGCACATCCCACAGACGCTCGATTGAATTGAGATCTGGGGAATTTGGAGGCCAAACTCGTTGTTGTGCTCCTCAAACCGTTCCTGAAGCATTTGTGCTTTGTGGCAGGGCGCATTATCCTGCTGAAAGAGGCCACGGCCATCAGGGAATATCGTCTCCATGAAGGGGTGAACATGGTCTGCAACAATGCTTAGGTAGATGGTACGTGTCAAAGTAACATTTACATGGATGGCAGGACCCGAGGTTTCCCAGCAGTGTATTCTGACACCTTTCTATCAGAACCAGCATAAACTTCTTCAGCAATTTGAGCTACAGGATCAGACCACACAGGCCAGCCTTCACTCCCCACGTTCATCAATGAGCCTTGGCTGCCCATGACCCTGTCGCCGGTTTACCACTGTTCCTTCCTTGGACCACTTTTAATAGATACTGACCACTGCAGACCGGGAACACCCCACAAGAGTTGCAGTTTTGGAGATGCTCTGACCCGGTCATCTAGCCATCACAATTTGGCCCTTGTCAGACTCGCTCAGATCCTCACACTCGCCCATTTTTCTGCTTCTAACGTCAACTTTGAGGATAAAATGTTCACTTGCTGTCTAATATATCCCCCCCACTAACAGGTGCCGCGATGAAGAGATAATCAGTGTTATTCACTTCACCTGTCAGTGGTCATAATGTTATGCCTGGTCAGTGTATAACTGAGTATTTTCTCCTGTATTAAATAATCAGGACCAGCAGGTTGCATCGATTGTTGAAAATCAAATCACAGCTACAGCTGAGCTTCGTCCCGTCGTGTCTGTTTACTTTCAGACCAAAACACTGGCTGTGGCCGAGGCCGTTCGCTCTTCCTATTGTAAAACACGCTGCTCGGTGCCATCGGCGTCACTCTTTCCGCAGGCCTCGCAAAGGTCACTCGCACGCGGCCAACTTCGCAACGTGCCGTCCCTCAGCCATCGACTATCAACAGGAAACATCTTTTGCAGAACAGGAAGTGTTACTCTCTAATTGGCCCAACATGATTCGGTGAGAACTCGCCGCCGGCCAATAGGAGCGGGCTTATTTTGGGAGTGACTATAAAAGCGGCTTCACTTTCCAGGCACAGAGTCACACAGCTTCACACGTGCTGTGGGTAAACAGATGATCGTAAACGTGTGGTTTAATACACAGACGTGTTCAGAGGCCCTGAGCTCTGTGGAAATGTTTAAATCTAAATAAATCTACTCATACTGAATGACTTACTAGTAAAGGCCAGTTAGGCAATGTGTTAGCTTTAAATATTTACATTTTTCTGCATTAAGCCGGCACTTTTCTTTTCACCGGACTGAGGGTCAAGCAACTGAGGGTTAATGGACTTGCTCAGGGGCTCAACAGCAGCAATCTGCCAGTGTTAGGGCTTGAACAAGTAACCTTCAGATCGCTTGTCCAGTATCGTAACCACTGAGCTAAGTCACAAAAAACAGACAGGCAACAAATTCATGAAAAAAAACTATGTACAACCAATTGAAGTCACACTGGCTCTCTGAAATGTTTAGTATACAATTTGATACGCAGCAGCTTTAGTTCACAAACAATGAATTAATTATTAAAGATCATATTGGTTTCAGAATTAAATATTTGTAATTTGTGTTTCAAATGTTTCAAAATATTAAAGTGAATACAGGTCTATATCTTTAATCCAAAGCTAGCAGGCTGTGGGGAGCTGCAAAAGCAGACACAGTTGTAGTGAACAACATTTATTCACTGTCTAATTTACCACCGCTTTATTCTGTTCAGGGTAAAAGGTAGGAAACACTCCGGACAGGCACACACACACTCACAGACACACACTCATACCTAGGGACTTTAGTATCTGCACATCTTTGTGCTGTGTTAGGGAACCGGAGCACCCACAGGAAACCCACACAGAAAGGACCCGGACTGCTCCAACAGGGAATCAAACCCAAAACCTTCTTGCTGTGAGGCGACAGTGCTACTCACCGAGTCACCATGCCACCCCTAGGGAACAACAACTGGTAATTTTATTGCTAATAAAGATTTTAGAAATCGAAACTAAATTTGCATCATTTTATTTTCACAGATTTATTAGTCATGGAACAGTGGTAGCTCAGTGTTCTACTGCTGGTCTAGTAATCAGTATGTTGCTGGTTCAAGCCCCACCACTGCTAAGGTGCTTTTGTTGGGCCCCTGTAAATGTAGGTCTCTTTGGATAAAAGCTTCTGCTAAAATCTAAATTAGATCTCCTATTTAATAATCATGTTTATGGGAAAGTGTGGACACTCTAAAGTAACCAAAGTAACTCTGAACCATTTTTACCACGTATTAATCAAATTAAAAAGGACTTGGAGTCTACAAAGAAAGCAGTAAGAGTTCCATGTATCACCCACTGATATGGATGTAATATGGATGAACTTGGGTTTACAGAACAGCACACAGTCTCCTGAATGCGCTTCGTTAGCGCCGCCGAGGCTCCCGGACACGCCGATAACGCTTTATCAGAGAGGGGAAATCCAGAGGCATTTCATCGTTACTGTGAGGCAGCTTTGCTTTTTCAAACTGAAATGGAAAAGCACCCAGAACTGAGCCAAAAACGCCAACAACACACAGCGGAGAAGCACGAGAGAGGAGATAGACGGAGAGACGAGAGAGACGCAAGAGACGCCAGTCCTCTGTAAGCCTGGCGTAAGAACAGCTCTGGTAATAACAACCATCAGCACCCTGGTAATCAAGACTCAACCGGTGGGCCTGTGCAGGCGCCATGCTCCAAAATCAAGGAAAATAACAGCAACGGCTAGCACACTCTCTCTCTCACACACACACACACACACACACACACACTCACTCACACTCGCACACACCGCTTATTACAAGCTCATGGAATGTTTGAAATGACTAATCAAGGCTTTTGATTCTTTATTTCTTGTATAAAAAAGGTAGTAATTCTGTTTAAAGTTTATGGTTTTTAAAGCATTTTATGCTAATACATACAGTATGTAATGCTATACACACATTCGTATACAGTATACACCAATCAGGCATAACATTATGACCACCTTCCTTATATTGTGTTGGTCTCCTTTTTGCAGCCAAAACAGCCCTGCAACTGTGCTGCACTGTGTATCCTGACACCTTTCTATCAGAACCAGCATGAACTTCTTCAGCAGTTTGAGCTATAGTAGCTCGTCTGTTGGGTTGGACCACACAGGCCAGCCTTCGCTCCCCACGTGCACCAATGAGCCTTGGCCGCCCATGACCCTGTCGCTGGTTTGCCACTGTTTCTTCCTTGGACCACTTTTGATAGATACTGACCACTGCAGACCGGGAACACCCCACAAGAGCTGCAGTTTTGGAGATGCTCTGACCCAGTCGTCTAGCCATCACAATCTCATCAAACTCGCTCAGATCCTCACGCTCGCCCATTTTTCCTGCTTCTAACATCAACTTTGAGGATAAAATGTCACTTGCTGCCGAATATATCCCCCCCTTTAATTTAACTCAATGTTTTTATTAGAAATCATATAATCAGCAGAACAATTTGTGTGAAAGGAAAGTCAGCACATACAGGAAACTGGTCAGAGCTCAGATTTCCTTGAGTCTTATGCTTCCCATCAGAGCTCATGCTCACAGCAGGTGGATTTGATCTTCACATCAGAATCTGGTTAATGTTCTGGTTAAACAGTCACGTCGTTCACGTTATAAATATGAGCAGGTCAAATCCTAAGAAATTCTGAAATGTAAATACAGCGGTACCTTAAAACTCAACGTCAGTTGGTTCTGGGAGTGGCATTGAATTTTAAAGACGTTGAGTTTTAAGGTATTTTTTCACATAAGGATGTTTAGGAAACCTGTTAATGCGTCCATGGTCCTGTAGAACTGCATATATTTTAGTCTAATGTTTTTGACACTTATACACTGAAAATAACACAAATATAATTTAAAAAACACTGAAATACAATAGAAAACAGTTCAAAGTTTTTGTGACTTACTGTATTAAAACAAGGGAGGAATTTCATTGGTGGAGAGAACTTATAAACAGTAATAATTAAGATAAGTTTAGTGTTTCTATGTTTTTTTTTTAATACATTAAGTCACGTTAAGCTTTTTTTAACAACAAGCATTTTAGACTCTTGGTAAAGCTGATTTTCCCAATGAGTTTAAGGATGTAAGAGTTTCTTAGATTTAAGTTACAAGGAACCGGTGTATTTTTTAATGGTTTTGCTGATAATATGATTTAGAATAAAAAACACCGTTAAATTTGAGAAAATAAAAGCATGTTCACTGGTGCTCTAAGACCTTTGGCCATCTGTGAATGCTTGTATGTCATGAAAGCATAAGGATTTTTAAGCATAAGGACCTTTTGATTACTAGTCCAGTAGCTAAACCACTAGGCTACGGCTTGCCCTATTTGTTTAGAATCCATGTTTTGTTTAAACACACAATTGCATAAAATATAATAAATGTTCAGGTATAAACAGATTTTTTTAGTATTTCATCCACTTTCTGCAATGCACTGATTCCACTGACAGAAAAACACACCTAAATAAATTAACCTGATCATTAAATTCTATTTGAGATGGGTTTTTTTCTGTGCATATGAGATTAGCAACTCAATTTTGTTTCAGGCCTTTATGCCCATGATGATGTAAAGCATTTCAGCAGCTTTTATTTTCTAAAGCCATCATGTGCAGTTTGTAAAAACCAGAGCAATAGTTTGTGAGTGAATGTCTGTTCAACTGTGATGGAAGTATTGCTGGTGTATTACTGCCATGTTTTTATAATTTACAGCAGCCAATAGACCATGATGAATTGGTTAGCGCCCCGTAGATGAGCGATTGTCTCTGACTTTACATCTACAAGGTGGACCAACTAGGTAGGAGTGTCTAATAGAGTGGACAGTGAGTGGACACGGTATTTAAAAACTCCAGCAGAGCTGTTGTGTCTGATATACTCATACCAGCACAACACACACTAACACACCACCACCATGTTAGTGTCACTGCAGTGCTGAGAATGATCCACCACCTAAATAATACCTGCTCTGTGGTGGTCCTGTGGGGGTCCTGACCATTGAAGAACAGGGTGAAAGCAGGTTAAAAAGGTATGCAGAGAAACAGTCTACAGACTACAGTCAGTAATTGTAGAACTACAAAGTGCTTCTATATGGTAAGTGGAGCTGATAAAATGGACAGGGAGTGTAGAAACAAGGAGGTGGTTTTAATGTTATGGCTGATCAGTGTATATAAAAACATTAGATCTGATCTTATAAAATATTTAAAATTTTAATTAACTCGTACCTATTCTTATTGAACGCAGGGTCACAGAAGTTTCGCTCTTTATCAAGCAGAAGTCACAAATTTATGATGGCGTGACTAAGATTACTGCTTCTCGTTTCTTTACTTAGACCCTGACCAGCAATTCAGTGAGTACGCAAGAATGGGAAGTTTGATTACTCATCAGAGGGGTGAACTAAAGGACAAAGGCTTTCCCCTTTCAGGAATGCTCGTGGTACAGTGGCAGTTTCATTCGATTCAAGTGCATTTTTAGCAGCAGCGAAAAAATAGAACTGGCACCTACTGCACAACGTGTTGCCCCGTCAGCGCCGATAAAGCTACGATGCACCATGTGTGATGAAATAGTCTTAATTCTTCAACCATGTTACACAGCAAACTATAAACCTTTAAAACATAAACACTTCCCAAGTAAAACACAGCAGGAATTATTAACATTTGTCTCACAATGTCAATGAGAAAGATCTGATCTTTATTTTACCATTTGGCAAAACCATTGAGCTTACATAAAGTTAAAGAAATGAAGAAATGGTAAAGAAATATAAAAGAGAAAGACGTAAACACTTCGACTCATATTGCAGGTCTGTTCTTTTAAGGCCCCCAGCAATGGATGAAAACTGAAAAAGCTGAAAACTCCTTAAAATCTGTTGGACTATCTGGAATGTCTAATGAAATTCTTAAAAATAATCATCAATCAATAATCAACAATCATGATCAAATGAGCTGGAAACGAGGGCTACCAGCAAGAACACACCTTGAACATGGCACTAATCCATCACAGTATAACAGTGTGACATCTACACTCCAATCAGACATCCATTAACTTACACACTGGGACAATTTAGAGCAGCCAATCCACCTTCAGCATGTTCTTTGGAGGTGACAGCCTGGAGAAAGTCCACATGGACACTGGGAGAGACATTAAACCCAGATCTCCAGAACCCACGTAGTTGTGCGTCACCCACTCCAGCAGCTGCACGATCGTGCCACCCAGAACGTTTATTAAAAAGTCGTGTTTTCACTCATAATTCACGTCCTGGGCTTTTATTCAGCAAAATGTTTGGCTTGCGTTAGCCAACAGCATTTCAAAATGGAAAATACACTCTGTCTTATTTAGAAGAAAAACACAGACGATCTGAAGTTTATCTTTGGTGGAGATCTGAAAAGAAAAAGCTCGGGGAAAACCATGCGCAAAAAAAAAGCGTCTCCAGGCTTAAACACGACGGCTGAAGTTACCCAACAGGAACGTAACGTTCTGACGTAACACGGGTGGAAAAAGCTCGGAGTCAGAGAGCCTCGTGCTTTCGCGAGTCGCCCGCTTTACTTGTTTGGATGAAAACCATAGTAACGCAGGGGGAAACCCACACAGCTGTAGAGGAGCCGAGGCCCCGGAGCCGAGCGCGCTCCAACCAGAGGCCTGGATCGCTTCTCCCCGAGCTCGGATTGGGTTTCATCATCGCAAACGCTCTGGAGTTAATGCGCTGCAGATGTGGAGCCAACAGGAGTTGGCAGGCTTTTGACAGCACTGGATGGAGCAATTTCTTACACACACACACACACACACACACACACACACACACAGACATTATTCCTTAACGTTCCTACTCTTCCTCAAGAGTGGAGGCCTCGCTCTCATAAAAGAACTTCTCAGAGAAAGACAGGACCTGTTTTTAATAAGAAAACTGACTGTGATTTGTCGCAGAACAAGCCATTAAATCAAGCTCAGGCAGGAAACGGTTCTCAGTTTGGCAGGCACACCAAGTCGAACTGCGATCACGTCCAATCTGGGACGCTGTGACATTGTTTTACTGAACATCAGTGTCTCAAAAGTCGATTCCCACCGGACACAAAGCCAACGAAAACTTATCTCAGTCATCGCAGCAACCAAAACAAGCTTATCGTGCACACGAGGAGAGATTCAAGGAAAGCGAGTCTGTAATAAAAGCAGGGAGAGGCAGTACCATGGCGTGAAACTCTTACATTGCACAACATCTGCAGCTGCTCTAAAGAAGCAACATCGCTGATGCAGCCAGCCAGCTCTCCTGTAACGAAAAAGCACCACGCTGCAATGTTGGTCACAAAACCAGAAGTATTGAACCTCTGGTGTTTCCTTCACATCAAAGCAGACAGATGTGAAGGCAGGTAGGCAGGTGCAGGGTAGAAAACACGGTCCTCCAGGTTCAAAGATTCGGGGTCAGCCTTCTGCACCCGGACTAACTGTCAGGGCGGATTGCAAAACCTCGACAGGAACCGCAGCAGCAGAAAAAAAAACACAATCAACACTTTGCATCGAGGGTGTCCACTTCTGTCACAACGTCTTCCAAAGACTCAGTTCATACATGTTGGATTTAAATGAAAATATTAATCATTTAATTATTCTTTGTCAGTTTTACCACCACTTTACCGTGTTCAGGGTTCAGCAAAAGGCAGGAAACAATCCAACCATGTTGCCAGTCCATCATATATCTGACACACATTTAAATATTCTCATTCATGGCAATTTCTAGTAGCTCTAATTAACCAGACTGCAGGTCTTTGGACTTGTGAGAGGAAACCCACACAAACACAGGGAGAACATGCAAACTCCACACAGAAAGGACCCTAACCCCGGGAATCAAACCTGCTGTGAGGTGACAGCGCTACCCTCGCTACAGTCCTCGTTAAAGTGTTCAGTGTGCAGAATCACAAAGTTTTAGTGTTGACTTACACACACACACACACACACACACACACCTATATACACCTACACACACAAGCACACACATTTTCTACCACAAAATGTTTTTTCTGGTTTTATTTATGCACTTTCTCCCGATTTTAGTGTAGTCAATTTGTCTTCCTCTGCTGGAGGATCCCTGATTGTATCTGAGGAGGGTATATTGCTGCTCTGTGCAGTCCTAGCAGACCCCTTTTTTTCGACCATGCACTCTGCACATGCACCTCTCTATCTGCCAATCGGGGTCCACAGCGTTTGAAGACCCCACCCACATAGTTCGGTCATCCCCCCAGCACACACAGTAGCCAATTAGTGTCTGCTGCAGGCACTGCCAATTATACCCGCTAGATGGTGCCAAGCTGACCAGTGGCAACGCCAAGTTTTGAACCGAGGTGTTCAGAATCTCGGCGCTGGTGTGCTAGCGGATTATCCCACTGCGCCTTCTGGGCACCTTTTTTTTTAATGTAGAGAATAGAAAGTATCCATATTTGAAAAATGTAGTGAGGAACAGTATTAAGTGATAAATATGAGTAAATATTAAAACCTTATACTTCAGTGCAGGTCTGATGTACTTTGCAGTTATGCTCGGTTATCTCACAACTCTGCTTACAAAATCACCTAAAGGATTAACACTAATACTTGTCCTTTGACAGATAACTAAAGTTTAGATCTACTGCAATGTGGCTCGTTGCACTTAGTGCCGTGTCCTTCTGCTTTACCATTTCGGCTGGAAAAGAGGGCACGGAGGCACAGATGATTGATGTGTCAGTTTTTCTTGATGGACAATCACCTGCACATTGTAAGCATTAATATGCATTAAGTTGCCCCAGAGGTGATGTGACATCTATCGTGTTTGCAACAAGGGTGTCTATAGGGTGCACATGGTTCTGTAAAATCACCTACTTATTAATTCCTATTTTAGCACCAATTGGCATCCAGTGAAATGCCGTGGTAGGATTTGAAATGGAAGTTCATGCTTGGATGCCCTTAGATGTGGATAAATTAAAACAATTCTGCAGACAAAAGTCACCATAATTCCTCCACAGTGATGTGAAAGACTGATCAGCTATTATTAAAATTGTTTGAAAACAGTTCTTGGTGTCAAATTTAATTTAGATAAATACAATAATCCGTTAAACTGTATTTTCTGGTTTTTCATGTTCTCTTGGTCTTATATATAAAGTATATAAGCAAATCCTTGTCATATACAGCGTACCACAGTAAGGCATGATGATGAAACGAACACACTGGTGTTGAGATACCGAGCCTCTGTGAATTACGGTCTGCTGAGATGAAGATAAATGTCCAGCTTATACATTTTCTTCATCTGTAGTTTCATCCTTCAGCTGTGGGGTTCGTATCGCTGCCCAACACAGATTATCAAAGCAAAAGAGTAAAGACAGAAAACTGGGCTAATGGATGAACTGTGGACCGACTATCTAAACATACTCAAACATTACAGTAATGAATGTGTACAGGAGAACAGCGAGCAGGATTGAAGGTGCATCTCAAACATGGCGCTCAGAAAGAAAACGGACTTCAAATGCAAGTGAAAGGAGGAAGTGGTTTAGGTTGAAAAGGGAAAATATGCACACCTGCTTTCGCTCAAGTTTTTTGAAAGAAAACAATGAAGCGCCGCTGCTCATCGCTGGAAGATCTGAGGACAAAAGGCTTAAAGCTCTTTAAAAACAATCAAGCCAACGAACCTGGACGGAGAATAAAGACACGAACACACTCCGCTACATCATAACATCTCACATTGAGAAGTTCTCCTTCCAGGTTTGTGTTAGCACGTTACCTGTTATATGGACTGTTTCTGTACCACACTGGCAATTCAACGTATATATGGCTGGAAGTATTTGGACACCCCTAGCACATAACCATGCAGTCTCTATAGACAAACACTAAAGACACATTTAGACTTTTGCTGCAGCGCTCAATGTTTACCTGATTGAACCCAGTTTGCCACTGACCTTTTCAAAGCTCCTCCAATGAGACAAACTGTTTGATATGAGGCGGCAAACGCGACTCAGGCTGTATGAACAACGTTAAACATGACTTATTGTACTAAATCAACAAGCAAGGAATTTCATTAGTAGAGAGAAATTATGAGCAGTAATAATTAAGAAAGTTTAGTGTTTCTATGTCGTTATTTTAATACATAAAACCACATTGAGCTTGTTTACGATAAGCGTTTTAGATTTTCAGTGAAGCTGATTCTCACAATTTCTCAGAACCTCGAGTTGTAACACAAGTTTAAAAGTGAAACAGAAGAAAAATCCAGATAAACACAGATACATGTGGAGCATATAGACTCGATTTGACGGTTATTCCACACAAATGCAGATTCGTCTCATATTCACACTTTGATGAAGTTTTACCGCTCAAGCCGAGCACTGAACAAAGCGACAATTTACGCCGAGGCTCGCGATCAGCGAAGTGCGAAACGCTTCTTATGTGAATGCACCCTAACAGTAGAATAAGTTGTGCTGACCTAGTCAGTGACTTCACATTGCAGTGTCGCAGGATGCCACCTTTGCCTCCAACGTTTATTTGTGGAAGGCTCTTTCCTTGTTCAGCATGGCTGTGCACTTGTGTACAAAGCAAGCTCTGTTAATACATGGTTTGACCCTACAATGGGTCGGACAAGCTTGGTACCTTCTGATCAGTATTCCAGTTCTGAATCTGCAGAGTCTCAGCAGCCCTACAGTGATTTATTCATGTGAGGGGGGTTGTGTTTTATGTCTTTGTGGTATTTATTCAACCAACTACCATTAAACCTAATTTACATTTAGAAGGCACTTTGATCCAAAGTGACTTCCAATTGTGACTGACTACAATACAAGCAATTGAGAGTTAGGGGCCTTGCTTAGGGGGCTAACAGTGGCAACTTGGCAGTGTTGGGGCTTAAACCAGCAACCTTTCAGCCAATAGTTCATTTATTCAACGCGACTTGACAGTATATTGTCTAAGCAATTGAGGGTTAAGGGCCTTGCTCAAGCGCCCAACAGTGACAACCTTTTGATTACAAGTCCAGAATCTAAACCTCTAGGCTACAACTGCCTAGTTCAGCTACCACTGCCCACCATGATGCCCCCTCCACCATGCTTCACAGTTAAAGTTGTAATAGATGAGGTTTTTTGTCAAACTATAGTCCAAAATTATGTCGATACCTGACCATAAGCTTCATGCACATTCTATCCAATACCAATCGGATGGCTTTCTGTCAGATCTCTTGGGATCTTGGGAACCTGCCTGGTGTCACAGCATTTCAGCTGCCCGATGAGAGCAGATTGCCCCTGTTTCCAGAGTGGACCCCACCCGTTCATACACTTTATGTGCGGGTTGCACCAGTTGGTGTGTTTGGGGTGTCGCTCATACATTGTCGATCCTGATTGGTTCTAAGGGGTTTCATATCTTTCCTTTCTTAGGGAACAGCCTGTCTGTACAGCCCGTCATATTGACCATCAGTTCTGCACTTTCCCTGTTCTGTCCACTTTCACTGTTGTGAGCTGTTTTCATTATTTTGGCCACTTTATTTATTTGCAATTGCATTTTTTTATTTAGTGGCTTTTTAGACTCACAAGTGCTTCAGAAGTGGGGCGTGACCGTCCCGTTAGAGTGTTCATGCTCAGGACACATATTTTTCACATAAAGGGATTGTCTTCAGGTCACGATGGAGTCATTTTTAAGGCCACATGCTGTAAATAAAATTCCTGTCATGCAAAACAACGCTCTGAGAAAATAATCAGGTCTTATAGATGTCTCACACGTGATGTTGATGAAGCTTATAGAGAAATTCCACCCAAAATGTAATAAAGCGTGACATATTGAACGCAATGTTCCAAAACCTTCCAGATTTAATCTGTGTATTACTAACATGCTGCATTAATTACAGCGAAGTGTAAAATGCAAAACACAGCTGTTGATGGTTGATAAACTCCTGCTGGGTTCCAGCCATGAACATTGTTTGCATTTTAAAGCCAGATAAGAGAGTCAGAGGAGTCGTAGCAGTGTGATGAAATAGCTCAAATTAATCCTGTAATAATCCACACAGAAAGGTCTTCCAACCAGAGCAACTGAGACGCACATCCAGCTGCCAAAACACTCCAAAACAACGTTTGCGTTCATGCAAAATGATCCTTTTACGCACGCTGTTGCTAGGAGGCCTTTTTTTTAAAGCTAAAAACAAATAACGGGACAACGCACCAGCGCTTCTCTGCTTACATCATCAAGAAGCGAATAAAAGCCATCGGGCTTGTCAGTGATGTCAGAGCCCCTCTGTGGATCGCTCATAAATACTGAGCCCCCCCCCGTGCCAAACATTTTGAACGCGTTAGATCAGAAACGAAGCTCCAGCTGTGGGGAACGGATCCAGCGCCGTTTAGGGTTTGGGCTGAGAGAGAAGGGGATTTCAGCTCCTCGCTTTTACTGCCATCTCTGACGCTCATGTTGTCGCTCTCACTCAGGTTGCTGTGGTTGGAGGAAACGTGCAGAGGTCAGAAAGCGAACTGTCATAACCGAGCTCATAACCAAGCTCATAACCAAGCTCATAACCAAGCTCATAACCAAGCTCATAACCAAGCTCATAACCAAGTGCTAACCAGTTTCAACCACACTGAACCCTTCGACCTTTAACACGAATCCACAAGATTTGAGACAGTAGAAAAAAGATGTAAAATGTGACAACAGAGCACCACAGAGCAGGTATTATTTGGATGGTGGTGCTGTGTTAATGTGTGTTGTGCTGGTATGAGTGGATAAGACACAACAGCACTGCTGGAGTTTTTAAACACGCTTTCACATCATCATTACATGAAAATCTTCTTCCCCTTAAAGCCTCTCTGAGCATCCAAAAAGGTGGAAATCAGATGGTGCTAAATCCGGACTATAAGCGTCTCACTCAGGGTGTGTTCGAAAACCTAGTGAGCTGCCTTGCAACCGGTGGCAACACCGAGTTTCGAACCAAAGAGTTCAGAAACTTGGTGCTAGTGTGCTAGCGGAATAGATAGATAGATAGATAGATAGATAGATAGATAGATAGATAGATAGATAGATAGACAGACAGACAGACAGACAGACAGACAGACAGACAGACAGACAGACAGACAGAATATCCCGCTTCGCCACCTGGGCGCCCACCCTCACCATTTCTAACCAAAATATACAAGTGCGGCAACTTTTTAAAGATCCCTTGTACAATTTTACACTTTTGTATATTTCTGTATTGCCCACACCTAGTGTAGATATATATGGTCCATAACAGTTATACCCAGGAACACATGAGCACACCTCCAGACTGTCACCTCATTCTTCTTTTACTGTGGTACATTCACAGTACCATGTGTGCCATGATTCAGCGCCTCTTAAAAACATGCCTGCAGATCAGGAGTCGTCCAGATGCTAAATTACACGCTAATCAGAGAAATCACACATTTACTAGATCTGTGAGCACAACTTGGGTCCATAATGACAGCATTAAAGCACAGTGGTGGTTCTGAACCGTTCACCCGAGGTGTTGATCTGAGAGCTAATAAGTGACGAGGAGGACTTGAAGTCGACCCGCTCGCCCTGTGTGTGCGTGTGTAATTGCTTGGCTATTAAAATAGTTGGGGCCTTCAGCTGTGGTTTTAAAGACGTGTGGAACACCCAGCGAGATTCACCATCGCTCCTGTGAGGAGATTCTGTTCTGAGTGTAATGCGTTCAACAGAAGAGCCTGTTAACAAAGTTCAGACGCTGTGTTCCACGCTACACTCGGCTACTCGGCCAGGATACGAATTTGAACAATGCTAGCATGCTAGATAGATAGAAGTTTTGCTTATGGGATCCTGCTGGAATTATTATATCATACAACTTGTTCGGATACTTCTGATGATCCTACAGGAAGAGCCAGAGTCTCAGTTTTCAGCACAACCCTGTTTCTACACACACTGTCAATGTTATCAGCTCCACTAACCATATAGAATATGAGTGGATCAGACACAGCAGCGCTGCTTAAATACCGTGTCCACTCACTGTCCACTCTATTAGACACTCCTACCTAGTTGGTCCACCTTGTAGATGTAAAGTCAGAGACGATCGCACATCTATTGCTGCTGTTTGAATTGGTCATCTTCTAGACCTTCATCAGTGGTCACAGGAGGCTGCCCACGGGGCGCTGTTGGCTGGATGTTTTTGGTTGGTGGACTATTCTCAGTCCAGCAGTGACAGTGAGGGTTTACCAGCACAACACACACTAACACACCACCACCATGTCAGTGTCACTGCAGTGCTGAGAATGACCCACCACCTAAATAATACCTGCTCTGTGGTGGTCCTGTGGGGGTCCTGACCATTGAAGAACAGCATGAAAGAGGATAACAAAGCATGCAGAGAAACAGATGGACTACAGTCAGTAATTGTAGAACTACAAAGTGCTTCTATATGGTAAGTGGAGCTGATAAAATAGACAGTGAGTGTAGAAAGAAGGAGGTGGTTTTAATGTTATGGCTGATGAGTGTATATCCAGTCATCAAGCTGCTATTTTCAATATTAAAAAATAAAGAACAGAGCAGAACGGAGAGCAGAAAACAAACAACCTGCTGTTTAAACCTCGAGCCACAGAACTTCTGTTTGTTGCTTCTCACTGATGTGAAAAATGTGTTTATTTCACTTACAGACGATACAGAACTGCTTCAGCGCCACAGTCAGCGCTATCACTCACTGCTCCGTCACCTGGCTTAATTACAACCAGACCAACAGGCGCTTTTTCACCAGCGCTCGCTGCTCCTCTGACAGAAAACTTTACACCCAAAAAATCACATCAGCGTACTGACAGCCTGCAAACCCAACACGCCCGCTTTCATTCTGTCTGTGTTTATCAGCAGCGTTGTTGTCGTGCTGTGTGAAACCTGCACAGGCCGAGAAATGAAGCTGCTGCCCTGCACTGAAACCTGCGGTTTAACAGACCACACATCCTGTAGCTGAAAGAACCTACACACACATAAACACACACACACACATACCTACTCTCCTACGCACACACACATACACACATACCTACTCTCCTACACACACACATAAACTCACACACCTACTCTCCTACACACACACTCACACCTACTCTCCTATACATACACACACACATAAACACAAACCTACTCTCCTACACACACACACACCTACTGTCCTACACACACATAAACACACACACACCTACTCTCTTACACACACACACACACACACACACACACACATATCTACTCTTTTTTTCACACAAACATACACACACTTATACACCCTCCACACATACCTACACATACACACACAAACCGATACACATATACACACATTTACTCTCTCACACATACATACACACACTCACAAACACACATCCTGTAGCTGAAAGAACCTGCACACACATAAACACACACACACCTACTCTCCTACACACACACCTACTTTCCTACACACACACACACACATACACACACCTACTCTCCTACACACACACACCTACTCTCCTACACACACACCTACAGTACTTTCCTACACACACACACACACACTCACAAACACACATCCTGTAGCTGAAAGAACCTGCACACACATAAACACACACACACCTACTCTCCTACACACACACCTACTTTCCTACACACACACACATACACACACACCTACTCTCCTACACACACACACCTACTTTCCTACACACACACACATACACACACACCTACTCTCCTACACACACACCTACTTTCCTATACACACACACCTACTCTCCTACACACACACCTACTTTCCTACACACACACACATACACACACACCTACTCTCCTACACACACACCTACTTTCCTACACACACACACATACACACACACCTACTCTCCTACACACACACCTACTTTCCTACACACACACACATACACACACACCTACTCTCCTACACACACACACCTACTCTCCTACACACACACCTACTTTCCTACACACACACACACACACACACCTACTCTCCTACACACACACACCTACTCTCCTACACACACACACCTACTCTCCTACACACACACCTACTTTCCTACACACACACACACATACACACACACCTACTCTCCTACACACACACCTACTTTCCTACACACACACACACATCTACTCTCCTACACACACACACCCACTCTCCTACACACACACACACCTACTCTCTTACACACTCACAAACACACATCCTGTAGCTGAAAGAACCTGTACACACATAAACACACACACACACCTACTCTCCTACACACACACCTACTTTCCTACACACACCTACTTTCCTACACACACACACACACACACACACACACACATACACACACACCTACTCTCCTACACACACACCTACTCTCCTACACACACACACCTACTTTCCTACACACACACACCTACTCTCCTACACACACACACCTACTCTCCTACACACACACCTACTTTCCTACACACACACACATACACACACACCTACTCTCCTACACTCACACCTACTCTCCTACACACACACACCTACTCTCCTACACACACACCTACTCTCCTACACACACACACACACACCTACTTTCCTACACACACACACACACACACCTACTTTCCTACACACACACACATACACACACACCTACTCTCCTACACACTCACACCTACTCTCCTACACACACACCTACTCTCCTACACACACACCTACTCTCCTACACTCACACCTACTCTCCTACACTCACACCTACTCTCCTACACTCACACCTACTCTCCTACACACACACCTACTCTCCTACACACACACACCTACTCTCCTACACACACACCTACTTTCCTACACACACACACATACACACACACCTACTCTCCTACACACTCACACCTACTCTCCTACACACACACCTACTCTCCTACACACACACACCTACTTTCTTACACACAAACATACTGTAGATACACACACCTATACACCCTCCACATATACACACATTCACTCTCTCACACATACATACACACACTTACAAACACACATCCTGTAGCTGAAAGAACCTGCACACACATACACATCTACTCTTGTACACACAAACATACTGTAGATACACACACCTATACACTCTCTACACACACCTACACATACACACACAAACCTATACTCACACACACACACCTACACATACTCGTACAAACCTATACTCACAAACACACACACACACCTACACATACTCATACAAACCTATACTCACAAACACACATACTCATACAAACCTATACTCACAAACACACTTACACATACTCACACACACACACACACACACACACATACACTCTCTCACACATACATACACACACTCACATAGAAACATACACACATCCTGTAGCTGCACTGACACACAGTTAGCTTTATGTAAATGTGTGTGTATGTGTGTGTGTTGGCACTGTGATGGACTGGCGACCTGTCCAGCAACCAGTTCGCCAGTTTCCTACTGAACTGTACCCACCACAATCCTTAAAAGCATGAATCGGTGCTGAAAAGGAACACAGACTTATAGATATGGTAAAAGCTTAAATAGCTGATATGACTAAAGAGTAAAAACTATTCTGAGCTGTAACTAAACTCAGGAGTCTAACGGCAACATACAGTTTTCCAGACATGCTGTTACTGTAAAAATATTATTACATTTTAAACCTGCTGTCAGGTCTGTGGAGTTTTAGTTCATATTTATTTAAATTATGTACTGAATTAGCAGAATCACTACTTTCGTTCACCTTAAATCTCACACCGTTTGTAATCAGATCACTTGTGACATTGCTGCCCAGTTTTTCCAGTGAATGTTCTGACATCTCCTGATGATTCCTGATTTAAGGTTTAATGACGTATATTACAGAACTCTGCAGTCGATCCACGCTTCATTTTACATTCCTCCAGCCTTCAGGAGAAGAACGTCTGCTCGATCTGAGCTGAGCTTAATCCGTTCAAGGTGTATTTTTAGGAGTCTACAAGACATGACATGTTCCCTGAGTTCAAAGCAGGAATAGAAAGATCCTGTGTGTGAGGGCGGCTGGACGTATTTACCCAGCTGGCACAGTTTAAGCCAGTCGGACGAGTGTGGGCACACAGGGCTAGAAAAACTCCTGCGGCCTGCACGGGTTTAAGAGACGAAACTCGGCATTGTGCTCGGCCCGGCTCCCTCGCACGGCCGTGTAATTCCCGCTCCCACAGAAATAAGCAACCGGTTCTTGGCTGAGGCCCACAGGCAATTCCTGTGGTTTTAGAACCTATAACAGAGGAAAATGGAGAAATGTTGAAATGACACGAACTCTGCCAGGTTCAACTGCAAAACATTTCAAGCCAGGCTTACAGTTTCCCAATCCCACCGCCTACAGAGCCGCCGCTCGCTCGGTGTATTAACTCTGAGAGGATCCTGAGCGGTTCTGGGATTAAATTGTTCATGATTTATGACTTTAGATCAATCTGTCGTGTCAGGTTAGAGCCGTGGTGTCATGATAGCACACAGCATAGACGGGAAGCACGAGCCTTCATTCTAACAGAGTCGGGACTGTCGATAAATCACAGAAAAAATCAGCTGTGCCCTTTATTTAAATTGAAATAGCACCATGATAATGACATAATATCTGATTAATAAATATTAATAATGTTCTAAAAAGGTTGGGGAGGGCCATTTAATATTAAAAAACCATTGCAAAATGTTCAAAAAACATTATGCATTTATGCTTGGATGTAAAATGAGCCTCCAGGAAAGACCTAACCCTAAACAAGAATGTGCTGAGGCTTGCCACCTACCACAAAAGAGGTAGAAAATGATCCAACAGTTTGGGATCAGTTCTATTAAAAATACATACTCATCACAAGCTTCAGGAAATTCAGAGAAATCAGCTGTTCTATCCACCGTCCGGGTGCCTACACAGACATGACTGGCTTTGTCTGTCAGGAGGGATGGTCAAAGTAACAAAGTAAAAAGTAAGAATAGAATAGAACGCCTTTATTTGTACATATATACATATACACGTGTACAGTACAACAAAATTCTTTCTTCGCATAGCCCAGTTTGTTTGGAAGCTGGGGTCAAAGCGCAGGGTCAGTTATTGTATGGGGCCCCTGGAGCAGAGAGGGTTAAGGGCCTTACTCAAGGGCCCAACAGTGGATGCATGACAGAACTGAGATTCGAACTCTCAACCTTTCGGTTGATAGCCTAAAGCGTTACCCACTAGGCCACCACTGTCCACTTAATGTGGATCTTCCTTGAGTTCTAGGTGGAGGTTGCGTGGTACAGAGAGGGGGTTTATTAGTTCTCTATGGTAGCTTGGGGCTGGTCCCTTTTTGCCTTTGTAGGACAATTTTGTAGAATATTTTGTAGGATATTTTGTAGAATATTTTGTAGGATATTTTGGCTTTGAAATGATAATTTTCACAAACCATGATTTTCATATTAACGATACATGACTTGTGAACAGTAAAATGTCAATATATTATACCAAATTCAACATCAATTATCTGTTTTTGCAACTGCAAATGAGCAATGTTTGTGTGAAGAAATTCTGAAAATTGATCAACATTTGTCAAAGTCATGGGCAAAGGTACAGAGATCCCTTTTTGACTCACAATGTAGTAGGGCAGGGAATCAATCTTCTGATTCCAGACATAAAAAATTTGACCAAAAGCAGCAAGATGGAGCTGCAGGTAAAATGGACACAACAACACAACAAAGTGACAGAGGTCACGATGACCTCAGGCTTCTCTCACTTGCCCCCATGTGTAAATGAATGTTTGGTCGTGTGTCACCCTTGTTGAAATGGCTTGTGTTGATGTTTTGCATCTATCGTTTCCGGGTGGAGCAGGAACCTCCACAACCTCCACGACCAACAGCAAGTGAAAATAAATAAAAAGTGCAAATAGACAGTGTTGGTACTTTTACGTGAGTATGGTAAGAGTTTCCTTCGGCCCCTTTTGGCGAGAAGTTTGCTGAATTGATTTTTAATTGCCTTTATGTTCAAGTAAAACTAATTTTTTCATTTCAGTGTGAAATATTTCAGCCCGTGTAACAGTGCGGGTGCGAACAGAACAGGATCTGCATCGTTTCAAGTGTTAACAGCTAATAAATCGCCCGTCCCCTGTGTGTCTTACCAAATCAATGAAATCCATATGCTCCAAAACACACACACACACAGAAACTGGTCTTGCTGGTCTTGTCAGGTCAGAGTTGTGTTAAACGTTTGTCTACAATAATTATAATAAATATACACAAAGCAGACACAGGAAATGTAAACTATAAAATCCATGTCTGTGATGAAACCAGACTCAGGTGTTACATTAAAGTGAACTTACACGTGTGATGTTCAAGTAAACAACCGCTTTTATTAGCTGATTAGCTGATTCTGATATTAAAGTTTGGTTTTGAGGTAAAAATAAGAGCATATACAGCAATTTTAAGGATTTGGGCAGTTTGTTTTTATTCTTTATGGCAGGTTTTTTAAGCTTCATCAGATTGAACACTTGTGAATCTTCAATTCCCTCTACAGATTTTTGTTGGGGTTTAAGTCTAAGCTTTAGCTCTGACTCTCCAGGACATTTAGGGTCTTGCCCTGAAGCCCTGGAGTCACTGCAGTGTTGTTCTGCAGTTGCAGCATTGACGTGGAATGCCTTCGGCCCTCCTACCCTCGGACACAGCCAATCACGTCTGTGTAGGTGCCCTGTGGGCTGATAGTGGTGCTGATATTCAGACCCAAGAGTTCAAGATCTCAGCAGTGTTGGGCTGGTGTATTAGAATGACACACCACCTGAGCTCATCCATCCCTCAATTCTGACCAGTCTCCCTGTCCCTGTGACAGCATGATGCTGCTGCTACTACTTTTACTGTAGAGTTGATGCTCAGTGCCGGTTTTTTGCCAGACATGGTGCTTGCTGTTTTGCCAAATATTCACTTTCCGTCTCATCAGAGCTGTTATCTATATGTTGTCAGCATCCTTTACATGCTGTTTAGCATGTCTTGTCATCTACCTTTCACTCAACACACGTTTTACTTGATCTTTGAGATGCTGCAGAGGTGGGTGACCACCTTAAAGGTTCTACCATCTCTGCGCTGAACTTTTGGGGCTCTTAGTCTTTTATAACAGCGATTCCCAACCTTTTTTGCACCACGGAATGGTTTTTATATAAGATATAATTTCACAGGGCAGAAGGATTTAAAATAAAATGATACGACATGACTGAAATACGTACATGCCAAATGCATCAAGAGAAACAAATGGATGTTATTAAAAGAGAATCCAAAATAAAACGTCTTGTGATTGTGAATAAAACAGAAGAAAAAATTCATTATTGGCCCGGTAATAAATGACCCACAGACCGGTTCCGGTTGGTGGCCCGGTGTTTGGGGACCACTCTTTTAGAAAGACTGTGGCTCTTTCCTACCCACCTAACCAAGGCCCTTTTGGTCAGGTTGGTCAATTTGGCAAGTGATGGTGACACTAGGAAGATTTAAAGCAGAGCAAAGTTTCATCCTTTATGAAATTACTGTGGCTGGCACCCAGGTGGCGCAGCGGGATATTCCTCTAGCACACCAGCGCCGAGATTCTGAACTCCTCGGTTCAAAAACTCGGTGTCGCCACCGGTCGGCTGGGCACCATCTAGCAGGCATAATTGGCAGTGCCTGCAGGGAGGGATGTGGGCAGGGTCTTCAAAACTCTGTGTAAGGACCCTGATTGACAGATAGAGAGGCGCCTGTGCAGAGTGCCTGGGTGGAAAAGGGTTCCGTTAAGGGCTGCACGCGAGTCGAAGGAGGCGTGAGCAGCAATATACCCACCTTGACTGCAATCAGGGATCCCAAGCAGCAGAAGACAAATTGACTACACTAAATTGGAGGAAAATAACTCCACAGTTTTTGGAAACCTTAGATTTTTATACCCTGAGATTGCAGTGTAGATTTAAGCTCTTCCTTTGTAACAGGTAACCTCCAATTGATGGATATTTACAGCCAATCTGATGCAGCTAACCATAAATATGAGTAAAATGATTTTCACTTTGTTACCATGAATAATTTAGAGTTTATTGCAATTATATTTATTCAAATGTGCAAAAAGTCAAAAAAGTCTGAAAACCTTCTGATTTCACTGTACACGTCCATTACAAGTGTATAGAAGCTTTAACTGTAAATGTAAACATGTCATCACATTCATTCCTCATAAACTCAGTACAGGACCTGATGTACTGTATTAAAAATGACTGACATCACTAACTAATTCTAACCAGAGAGGAACCCCCACCCCCATTAAAATCATATCCAAAATATGTGCAGCACTTCTCAGTCCTTTCCTCTGGTTTGACTCAGAGCCTGGTCATCGCTGTTGTACCGTCCAGCTCTGATTGGCTTTGAATGGACCGGCGTGTGAGCAGGAAGCGGAGCCAGGCTCACTTCCTAAGCGCCGGAGAGAGGAAGGCCTGTGATAGGCGAGGGGGTGTGGGTTAAAAATAGCCGGCTATATAAGCCCCGCTTAAACGCTCACTCACATTCTTTCTGGCAGGACTCTCGGTTTCCTTCTCAGCCCGCGAGTCTCGGACCAGGCTGAGGGCGGGCGAGCGCGCGGCCACGGTGCCCCACTGTGAAGAAAGAGCAGGTGTTTCCCTGGGGTTTGACTTAAGCCACAAAGTATGCGATACACTGGAGAACCTGCAGACCAAAAAAACCTTTTCCAAATAAACCAACCCTGCTGAGCGAAGCACTTCACGTGGAGTGTACAATATCTTTCATTTTACTGCAGTCAGGAAGCGAAAGTGCGTTTATAGGAATGTATGAGGTGCTTTATGGTTCAAACTTCAGCATTACAACATGCTGAAGAATCAAACGTCTTAATGAGGTAAAGCGAGTTCAGTTTTATTCAGTGGTGGCACCACTGAGACTCAAACCTAGCTCACTGAGGTGGTCAACTAGTGTATTAATCCTCCGCACCACACAAACACCCCTTTCTATGGCTATTTTGAAATTGTCAGTATGCGTACTGGTATGTTTTTGGGATGGGGAAACTAGGCCAGGGATCAAACCTATGAGGTTAAGGCTGCACACCATCAATATTACACTCACACCCTATTGAGAAGACTGGCTTTTTGATTTATCTGATCTTTAACAATAATACCATAAAACATGAGTATTTTTAAGCACTGATGAACTTCTACAGCTTGGTTCTCTGTGTTTTGGTGTCATGTAGTTGTTTTATGTGCTAAAACAAGCTCTTTTGAAGGGTCACTTATTACGTTTTATGTCCTCCGGCTCCATCCCAGTCCTGTTCTCTCAGTAAAGCAGTGCACAGATTTCATTCATTCATTCATTTTCTTATCCGCTTATCCAATTAGGGTCGCGGGGGGGTGCAGGAGCCTATCCCAGCTTTTTAATGGGCGCAAGGCACACAGTAACACCCTGGACGGAACGCCAGCCCATTGCAGGGCAGACACACACACCCATTCACCTATAGGGCAATTTAATGTCTCCAGTTAACCTGACTGCATGTTTTTGGACTGTGGGAGAAAACCAGAGCTCTCAGCGAAAACCCACACAGACACTGGGAGAACATGCAAACTCCTCACAGAAAGGACCCAGACCGCCCCGCCTGGGGATCGAACATAGGACCTTCTTGCTGTGAGGTGACAGTGCTACCCACTGAGCCACCGTGCCGCCAGTGCTACAAGTTCTAGACTAGGTGACTAGGTGTTTACAGGTGGCGCCAGACCCACCACAACTCTGACCAGGATATTGTGAAATGTATCAAAATATCAAGTCTGTGCCAAAAACAACCAACTTTGGTTGAAATGTACTTTTTACATACTTAAGTGGTAAGTGGTCAAATATCAAACCAGGAGTTTGTTGGTTGCCATCAAATGTATCTGGTCAAGGTAAAAGGAAAAACCCTACTATTCCTCTAGGCCGGCGAGGGTGGGTTTTTTTTTTAATAAAAAGGAAGATTATTGTCCATGGATAACGTTAGACAACATTGTAATGAATTGTCCAGTTTGCCACAACAGTGCAAATGTAAGTCAGATGCACAACAAACATCAGAGGTTTTACATTAATAGTTGCATCCACATGCTGCAGGTATGTCCAGACTTTTCACTGGTTCGATTAAACAATTCAGCTCAGATCGACTCAGTTTTATTCATTCATTTATTACTTGATCGTTGTTGTATTTGTGTAAATCATCAGTACAAGTCTGAGTGCTGTTAGAGAATCCTGTGGGGTATAAAGACCCCTGGTTCTAGTGTTTACCCCCCTCCCCTCCCCTCCACTCCCCTCGATACCCCGAGCCTGTTTGCACCTGAATGGCTCTCTAATGGAGGAGGTGGAGGTGAATGAGATGCTGATAAACTCGGCGCCTGTTGGATGAAGCGGTTTGCGGTTCACAGGATCACTGTTACACAGTGAATATAAACAATGATCGGCATGACAATCATGGAAATAGTCTGTCATGTCTGGGCCAAAGTCATGTCTGGAGAAGGAAGGGTTGCGAGTATGAGCTCAGGAACACCATATTCACAGTGACGTATGGAGGTGGAAGCATCATGATATGGGGCTGCTTTTCATGTTTTAGAGAACCAGACAGTTGAAAGACAATATTAAACCTGTAACTTGCTAAAACAGCTTTGCAGAAACTACTAGTGTTAATAATGTCTGATTATTCTTTCATATTTATTTTATTTTAAATGCTTATAACTAAATCATTTTGTTTATAGCCAAAAGTACAAACACAAAATATATTGTGTGTAAATGTAAAGATTTAATATACTAAAGTATATTAAAGCAATAAAACCAACATTGTAGCATATTTTTTATTTATTTAATTATGTTTAATGTCCATTTATTATTATTGTTATTATTATTATTATTATTATTATTATTATTATTATTAAAGAAAATGGACACCAGCACCAGCAGGTATCAGAATTACTACATGCAGTGAATAGATAATTATAATTTAACTCATTGTGCAGTAAAAATTTCTCAGTGTTTAATACATAACACACATACATTTAATTAAACTGCATATTATCAGGAATTCTGGGGGATTTTGCTTAGTGTTAATAACTTTAGAGAAGAGAAAGTAAAACTGTTTAATGCATCTATGAGGTTATTAATGCACACACTGTAAACAGATGTTGAAACATATGTATGTATTTAGATTTATGTTGATAAAGTATTGATGATTTACAGATGTGTGCAGGTGTTAATGGGTTTCTTTAATGGTTTCATCCCATTATCACTTCTGCAGAAGAGGCGTTACCAGTGGGTTGCCACCTACCTTATACTGCCTTTGTTGGCGTTCTGTTACTAACTGTATCTCGTCTATTAATTGAAAGGGAACATAGTGTGACCAGAGTTGACCAGAATGTAGAATGGTGGACCATTCTGAGAAGTGACATAGTGGAATGACTATTTGGTTCTGCATTAATTAGTATGAGTGCGTCAAATTAAGAAAAGCTGATGTGGTCCAGTGGTGACCCATTACCATTAAAAGACAGAATATGGGGATTGCTGAGAAATTATGAACAGCCACAGATGAATGCAACCACATACATACAGTGTATCACAGAAGTGAGTACACCCCTCACATTTCTGCAGATATTTAAGTATATCTTTTCATGGGACAACACTGACAAAATGACACTTTGACACAATGAAAAGTAGTCTGTGTGCAGCTTATATAACAGTGTAAATTTATTCTTCCCTCAAAATAACTCAATATACAGCCATTAGTGTCTAAACCACCGGCAACAAAAGTGAGTACACCCCTAAGTGAAAGTTCCTGAAGTGTCAATATTTTGTGTGGCCACCATTATTTCCCAGAACTGCCTTAACTCTCCTGGGCATGGAGTTTACCAGAGCTTCACAGGTTGCCACTGGAATGCTTTTCCACTCCTCCATGACGACATCACGGAGCTGGCGGATATTCGAGACTTTGCGCTCCTCCACCTTCCGCTTGAGGATGCCCCAAAGATGTTCTATTGGGTTTAGGTCTGGAGACATGCTTGGCCAGTCCATCACCTTTACCCTCAGCCTCTTCAATAAAGCAGTGGTCGTCTTAGAGGTGTGTTTGGGGTCATTATCATGCTGGAACACTGCCCTGCGACCCAGTTTCCGGAGGGAGGGGATCATGCTCTGCTTCAGTATTTCACAGTACATATTGGAGTTCATGTGTCCCTCAATGAAATGTAACTCCCCAACACCTGCTGCACTCATGCAGCCCCAGACCATGGCATTCCCACCACCATGCTTGACTGTAGGCATGACACACTTATCTTTGTACTCCTCACCTGATTGCCGCCACACATGCTTGAGACCATCTGAACCAAACAAATTAATCTTGGTCTCATCAGACCATAGGACATGGTTCCAGTAATCCATGTCCTTTGTTGACATGTCTTCAGCAAACTGTACATAAAGGTGCAAAATTACACATGGTCCTTAAATATTCACTGATTGTTTGGCATGATAGCAACCCCCCAATTATTCTACAATAAATAATCCCTGAATATATGTATCCGGAAGGCAAATACTTATACATTAGCTTTTATTAACAAAATGGTTCATTTTTTAAGTTTAGGAGAAAAAAACCAGCTAATTGCCCCTCAGGTCCTTCAATCATAAACAAGGCTGATGACCATCTTTACAAACCAGTGGTATTTGAAAGCCTATTCATGACAGACCGACACATGAGGGATTTTCTGAAGACTGATGTTCCATCCAGTTATGGTACCTCAATGCCAAGATGTATTAAGTTTGTGGTCCAGCACATTACTGGGAATTGTAGTGCTTTTTTATTTATTTAATTTGTCACCTTTTGGTGTATTAAGAGAGAGGGATGGATGGATGGATGGATGGATGGATGGCTAGATAGGTAGGTAGGTGGGTAGATAGATAGATAGATAAATAGATAGATAGATAGATAGATAGATAGATAGATAGATAGATAGATAGATAGATAGATAGATAGATAGATAGATAGATAGATAGATAGATACTTTATTGATCCCGAAGGAAATTAAAGTCCCAGTAGCATTATGGATGGATGGATGGATGGATGGATGGATGGATGGATGGATGGATGGATAGATAGATAGATAGATAGATAGATAGATAGATAGATAGATAGATAGATAGATAGATAGATAGATAGATAGATACTTTATTGATCCCGAAGGAAATTAAAGTCCCAGTAGCATTATGGATGGATGGATGGATGGATGGATGGATGGATGGATGGATAGATAGATAGATAGATAGATAGATAGATAGATAGATAGATAGATAGATAGATAGATAGATAGATAGATAGATAGATAGATAGATAGATAGATAGATAGATAGATACTTTATTGATCCCGAAGAAAATTAATGTCCCAGTAGCATTATGGATAGATAGCTAGATGGATGAATGGATGGATGGCTAGATAGATAGATAGATAGATAGATAGATAGATAGATAGATAGATAGATAGATAGATAGATAGATAGATAGATGACCAGAATGTAGAATGGTGGACCATTCTGAGAGGCGACATAGTGGAATGACATTTGGTTCTGCATTAATTAGTATGAGTGCATCAAACTAAGAAAAGCTGATGTGGTCCAGTGGTGACCCATTACCATTAAAAGACAGAATATGGGGATTGCTGAGAAACTATAAACAGCCACAGATGGATGCAACCACATACATACATAAAGGTGCAAAATTTTGAAATGGTCCTTAAATATTCACTGATGCAGTTCCAAGTATACAGTGTATACAGGTACAAATTAAACATAGATTAAATATGAAATAGTAAAGTGATCGAGAGGTTCAGATGTAATGTTAAATGTTGAGTACATGGCAACCCTGCGCGCGGCTCAGTGTAGAGTAGCGGTGCAGTGACTGCGCGAGCTCTATATGCTTTATATACCGGAGCTAAAATTAGGGCGGCCGATGCGCTGTTTCCTCCAGCGCGCGCGATTGGTCGGGGCTCCGCTCGCGTGCACATATTTATGAGCGTCAACAGCTCGAGCTCCAATTCACGAGAGCGTGTAAAGAGCGCGAGGAGAAGGAGAGAGAGGGGTGTGTGTACACATATAAAGAGAGAGAGAGAGAGAGCTGGAGGAGTCAGTACTACAGGCTGAGTGGTGGTGGTGCACGGGTTCAGTTCTACAGGCTGAGTGGTGGTGCTCGGATCTCGGCTGCTCCTGCACACTGCAGCCCTGACACAGGAACGCATTTAGCGCATTTGGGTTCGGAACTGCACCCCGAGAGGACATGGCATTAAGCGGGACCATTTTACCCTCTATATCGACTTTTTCTGCACAGAAGGAGAAGTGCTGGGAGAACGTGAGTAGCTCTTGTGTGATTTGTTCTGATTATCTGCTTTATTGGTTCTGACCCAGAGAGCAGTGCAGTTTCTCCAGTGCACATTAATGCATTAAATATGTTCATTTAAAATTTTAGTACAAATAGTGCTGTAACCTTTCATTTCACTTACAAAACTGTACAAATGGGGTGCTTTTTGGTTACATTCATGACACAGTTCACAGTCATGGACAATTTAGTATCTCCAATTTACCTCCTTGCACGTTTTTGGACTGTGGGAGGAAACCGTAGCTCTCGGAGGAAACCCACACGGACATGGGGAGAACATGCAAACTCCACACAGAAAGGACCCAGACCGCTCCACCTGGGGATCGAACCCGGGACCTTCTTGCTGTGACGCGACGGTGCTACTCACCAAGCCATCCAAAATGCATGTTATTGAATAAATTACTGTGTAATGGAATATACAGCATGAAAATACACACATTTATATCTTATGTATTGTTTATTCAAAATTTGTACTTGAATTTATAATAAACTCGATATTACAACATTTAAGATTAATGCATAAATATTATACAGCATTTATAACAGCTCTTATATTGCTCCCGAAATCCAAACTGCATTACCTTAATGTTTAATGCTTAATGCTTTAATGTGTGCATGTAAGGTAATAAGGTAATACACTGTCCTGTACTGTATGTAAATGAGCATGAACTGGAGGGTTCTCCTGGAAAGCAAGCATGCCATAAACAACCATCTGACATCTATTACTTTAATAATGCAATAATTTCTATTTAGATTTTGTTTTAAATCTGGTTTTCGTGTAGGATAACAAAATTAAACGAGACAATTAGTGACATTTCTGTGTAATAATAATAAATGTCAGAATTTAATCTACATTACACTCCTACTTTAAATTCCTAAAATTCCTAATTCCACTGAACACAAGTTACTGCAAGATCAAATTATTTAAAAGTGAGTCAGCGTGCTGGTATTGATTTTAGCGGATCCGTCTTGACGTTAAACTCATTCCTGTGTTCTTCCTACAGAGGTGGAGGGACGACCTGGACAGGTCCATCATGTCCGGCTGCTTTGCTGAACTCTCCCAGAGCATGGATGCTGTAGTGAGAGGGGAGGACGAGGATCTTGATAAATACTTAGATCTGGAGTTTATCCTTGCTAACACGGCGGGGTCTGACAACCTCTTGGTGCCCGGGCACACCATGACCATGGGAGGTGACTACAGAATGCAGCAGACAGACTGTAGGAATGCCTATAACTCCACCACGGCGTACCCAGTGCCAGAGCTGAACACGTCACCTCCACCGTACGGTGCCAGCCTGATGGCAGAGCTCCTGCGTCCCGACGTGGACACGTACTGCCCGCCTCAACCAGCCAACAACACCATCGTCCAGGGTAGATTTCTCGTCCGGTCCGGCTTTCACAACCAGGACATTTCTGAGCACGTCAAAGTCGAGCCGATCACAGATGGTTACGGACCTGTTATGGGCATGGTGCCCAAAATCAAAAGAGAGAACGACAGTGCTTGTATGAGGGCGTACGAGCAGCCCATGCTCGCTCATTCGCCTCAGGGTTCGGGCAGCATGACGCCCCCGCTCAGCCCGGCTGAGATAAACGCACTTAACACGGACACTCAGAGCCAGATGTGCCGCTCGCTGCAGTACCCACAGAGCTTCGCATGCCACGCGCCCGCACACATCCAGCTCCCGTACCCAGGCACACCGCGTTTTGACAGCATGCCAGTGCCGAACGCAGGGCAGAGGGTCCTCCTGACGCCGCCTTCATCGCCACTAGAGCTGGATGCCAAGCCAAAGAGGGGAAGACGCACATGGCCGAGGAAGAGGACGGCAACTCACACCTGCACCTACGCCGGATGTGGCAAGACGTACACCAAGAGTTCACACCTAAAGGCACACCAGAGAACCCACACAGGTAAACATTTCACCACAAAACGTTACCATCCAGCTCTGGATGTGGTAGAAGCTTCCCCACATACCTCACAGATGTTTAACTAACCTAACACACTAGAACCAGGTCAGATCAGACGTGTTAGATGTAAACTGAGCTCTGTACAGGTTAGTTAGATCTTCAGGAACGTCACACTTTGAGGAACGTGGTAGTAATTTGAACTTTAGGGTGTTTAGTAATTAGCTCTTCAAGAACATTGTGTTCAGGTCTTCAAGTTCCATAATAGTTTAATCTTAAAGAACACGGTATCAGGTAGTTTAAGTCTGAAGGAAAATGCTTTATGAGAAGATGAGTTTTATGTGGTAGATGTAGATTCAGGATCATGGATTGTTTTGTTACTAGTACTTAAATAATAGATCTTTGAGGAACGTGGGGTGAGGAATAAAAGATCTATAGTGAGATTTTCAGGAACACGGCATTTTAGAAACGGATTCTAGGTAATCTGATACTTTGATACTCTTAACACAGGCAGATTTTCTTTAAAAAATGAGGCAGATCTTTAAAGCAATGCAGCAGTTTGAGGATTTAGGATGTTTTAGGATGGTGCTTGCGTGCCATCATGCATTTTCAGCAGATCTAACAGTTTTTGTTTTGTTTCGGCAGGTGAGAAACCGTACCACTGCAGTTGGGAAGGCTGCGGCTGGAAGTTCGCCCGCTCCGATGAGCTGACCCGCCACTTCCGCAAGCACACCGGGCACAGACCATTCCAGTGCCACCTCTGCGAGCGTGCCTTCTCCAGGTCCGACCACCTCGCGCTGCACATGAAGCGCCACATGTAGAAAATGACCGGGCGTGGACCGACGCATGACCACGGACCAAAAGTATCCGGACAGATGCTGTGACCTTACACATGTTCTCACCATGCATCCATGATCCAGATGTCAGAACTTGCAGGCTTGGGAACCTCCAACTAACTGGACACTGTGCCTTTACTCTGCAGATCTTCATCGTGTAGCTGGTACTACTCTGAACTTTATTAAACCACTTCAGTAGGCTGGACCTGCACACTTGACACAACTGGAATCGATCAGTAAAAACGCGATGTTAAACAACACGATGTGCTTCCCACGTCACAAAGTGCCTCTTCAATCATGTCTAGACTGTACTAGATATTTGTCACAAGTGCCATTAAGTGTATTTGCATTTTTGTTATCTATGCAGCCGTTTCCAAATGAATAAGCTTTAAGACAATGTTTTTATTTTCTAAAACTGCCACTCATGGAACTGAATGTCTTGGGCAAAATATATTTGTATAACATCATTTAAATCAGGGTCTTTTTTTAATGGTTTATATGTATTTTTACAGTAAATTACAGACTGTCCCATGTTCGACAGGACATGACAAGGGCTACAAACGTGTCTCGTGATTTGTTTTTGGGACAAAGTCTTTTGACTTGTACATAATTTATACATTGTAAATATTGTATTTACTGTATATATTAAACTTATCTGAAATTCTACTTATTGTGTCAAGTTCTGTGTTTCATTTAATAACTGGAAAAATCTTTTAAACAACTTTAAATCAGACATGCTGATAATAGCTATCTTAGTAGGTCAGTAATGTGAATGTAGACGCTGGTAAACTGTTACTAAAGTTCTCCACGTGTGTTTACACCCTGGATCATTGGAGAGGTTCCTGCTGTCTCTCCTCTCAGATCACCCGTCCTTTAACGTTACACTTCACAACACATTTATATTTTCGGAATTTAGCAGACGCCTTTATCCAAAGCGACTGTGTAAGTATATAGTCTGAACAATTGAGGTTTAAGTGCCTTGCTCAAGGGCCCAACAGTGGCAACCTGGCAGTGGTGGGGCTTGAACCAGTGACCTTTTGATTACTAGTCCAGTACCTTAAACACTAGGCTACAGCTGCCCTCATCTCACAGAAGAGACCTTTGTTCCTTTTTAAATCTAGCAAAGTTAAAGTAAAGAAAAGTAATACTAATCTATTTGCATCCATATTATTACCATGATGCTTCTTTATACAGATGTTAATGACCCCCTTTCCTTTATTAGGATCACAAACACAGCCTAAATATACATTCAGAGTCTTTTACAAATAAACCCTCGTAGATTTGATCAGGTGAATATTTAGTCACTGGGCTTCCATCGTAACGTGGGTTCTGCCCACCAGGATGAGTCCTTATATGTCCTACAATCAGTTTTGGGGGAATAGGGAATCGTCAAATCAATATAATTTAGATAATCTTACATGGTTCAATTAGCAGTGAAATGCTTAATTGTCCGGTCACGAGCAATAAGTTAGGATATTAATAATAATAATAATAATAAAGGACCAAATATACGTAAATATGAAACATTTTCTATTACCATTATTTCAAATACTCCTTCTAGACATGCAATACAAAGGTGTAATATGTAATATATTATTCATATTTACATGTACAGTATATACTGTATAATATTCACAGTAAGATAATCAAGGTACATGACTTGTTTAACCTTTAGTGTAGTGTAGTGTTAAGCAGACGCACAGGCATCAACAACATTGTAGACGAGGTGCAGCAGAGACGTTGGAGATGGCTGAGCCACGTCCTACGGATGAGCAAGACCAGACATCCACATGCTGCACTCAGATGGGCACCACCAGGGAAGAGGAAGAGAGGCAGGCCATTGGGCACATGGCGAGAACAAGGCAAGAACTGGGATGAGATACACTGGCTTGCCCAAGGCCGCGACGGCTGGAGAAGATATGTTGGTGCCTTACTTTTTGTCTAGCAGCTCACTAGTTGTCTTTGTCCTGTCTGTTTTTTTACCCCCCTACTCTTGTACTGCTGTAGCAAGTAGAAATGTAAAGTGTGCAGTATAAACGTATAAAGTGTATACTGTGTGCACTGTAAGCATGGGAGTGAAATCTAAATATGCAGTAAATGAGGTGCAACATACTGCTGTGCAAACTGAATCCACTGTTTTTATTTCTGCTGTGGCCTGAATGTCTTAACTCCCCTCACATCGCTCCCCATACTACTCATGATGTCTTTACTTATGAAGGTGCTGACATGCCATAATAGTTTGACATTTATAGTGTGTTTTGTACCTGTTAAGACACTTCCATCACTGTCATGGCACAATCATGCGCCATCCTCTGAGGGTTCCAGTCGCATCCTGCATATAGAGTCAGTGAGTTCCTGACACAGCTTAATTATTGCATCAGAAGTGAGACGCACATCTGCGTTTCTAATAGTTTTATAGGTCCGGGGAGGGATATTTCTATTGAGTTATAATCTCATACTGGATCAGGTCTGCAGAACCCTGGTGTTATTTGGACCCCACACCACCGCTGTGCTGCACCACTGATCCACACTACAGATATACACCAATCAACCACACATTAAAACCACCTCCTTGTTTCTACACACACTGTCCATTTTATCAGCTCCACTTACCATATAGATTCTCAGCGCTGCAGTGACACTGACATGGTGGTGGTGTGTTAGTGTGTGTTGTGCTGGTATGAGTGAATCAGACACAGCAGCGCTGCTGGAGTTTTTAAATACCGTGTCCACTCACTGTCCACTCTATTAGACACTCCTACCTAGTTGGTCCACCTTGTAGATGTAAAGTCAGAGACGATCGCTCATCTATTGCTGCTGTTTGAGTCGGTCATCTTCTAGACCTTCATCAGTGGTCACAGGACGCTGCTGGCTGGATATTTTTGGTTGGTGGACTATTCTCAGTCCAGCAGTGACAGTGAGGTGTTTAAAAACTCCAGCAGCGCTGCTGTGTCTGATCCACTCATACCAGCACAACACACACTAACACACCACCACCATGTCAGTGTCACTGCAGTGCTGAGATTGATCCACCACCTAAATAATACCTGCTCTGTGGGGGTCCTGATCATTGAAGAACAGCATAACAGCAGGGGGCTAATAAAGCATGCAGAGAAACAGATGGACTACAGTCAGTAATTGTAGAACTACAAAGTGCTTCTATATGGTAAGTGGAGCTGATAACATGGACAGTGAGTGTAGAAACCAGGAGATGGTGACTTTGTAGTTCAGCACCCACTGATCGCTCATGATGACACCCTGAGGAAACTGTAGGTGCGACTGTGAGAACTGAAACTACAGACGAAATAAGTTGAAATGAGAGACGCACCCACGGCACGAGACGAGATATTCGAACTTTCTCACATCGTGTTCGGGTTTTCAGATCCCTTCTTCAGGTCAGGAGTGAAAGTGGTATTTAATATGTCATGTTGGGGTATGTTTGGGGTTTTAAGGTGTGTCGTCGTCCCACGTTGCCCAAATCATGTGAGCCAACTGATTGTGACTTTTGATTGTTAAGTTGGTTCACTGTGTAGTTGTTGTTGTTCCCGCTGTTTTCAGGTCATCCTTTCCACTTGCTGATCGTGGAACCAGTTGTCCTGACGGTGATGTTTCGGATATTTGTCACCTGCTATTACTTTAAAACCCTTATTTATGCCATCTGAAAGACGTTGGTTATTTTCACCAACTATTTTAAGCTGATTATCTTGTTACGCCAACACCATTCCAAACAAACAAAGGGTTTTCAAGAATTGGAACACCATATACCAACTGAAAGCAATTCAGACTATAAAGGTTCAGTCTGTTCCTGGAGATAATAATCTTGTCTGGTTTATCCATGCCAATCAAAAGCAAACACGCATGCGCAGTCTGGTTGGTACGAACGGGAATCTCAGGAATGGATGGAATGAACTCTGTTGGTTGTAAACGTCTATGCTGGGACTGGTTGGCCTCTCTAGAGAGCTGGGATGCTGTGGGACGAGTTTGCCACCTGCTGGAATAACACTGGAATATTCGAACTGAAGCAGATTGGGTTGTCTTGGTGTTCCAGTCGTCATCCAAAATACTGTATATAAATACTGTGGTACCTTGAAACTCGACGTCAGTTGGTTCTGGGAGTGTCGTTGAGTTTTTTTCCCATATGGATGTTTGGGAAACCTGTTAATGCGTTCCATGGTCCTGTGAAACTGCATATATTTTAGGCTCATGTAAAATAATGAGGTTGTTTTTGACACTTATACACTGAAAATAACACAAATATAATATTAAACCACTGAAATACAATTAAACAGTTAAAAACAGATAATGCATTTTACGTTTACTTCTTTATTGTTTCCTTATGCTTCTTAATTAGTGGAGTTATGAGCAGTAATAATTAAGAAAGGTTTAGTGTTTCTATGTCATTCTTTTAATACATTAAGTCACATTATGTTTTAGACTCTCAGAAAAGCTGATTCTCACAATTTCTTAGAAGCTCGAGCTGTAACACAAGTTTAAAAGTGAAACAGGGAGGAGAATCCAGATAAACACAGATACATGTGGAGCTTTGAGACCGGATTTGACGCTTATTCCACACAAATGCAGATTCGTCTCATGTTCGCATGACGTTTTACGCCTAGAGCGCTGAACAAAGCAGCAGTCGCACACACGTTGAGTTTAAGGGAAACATTGAGTTTAAAGGTACAAACTTCTTGAGCGTTGAGTTTCAAAGATTTTGAGTTTAGGGGACGTTGAGGTACAAGGTACCACTGTATATACAATTTGATATAGTATTAATGTGGCTTTCAAACTGGTGCTAATTACCTTAAAGGGCAGTAATCACAATATATACACAATATATATTGTCCAGTAGTCTGACAATATATTTACATTTACAGTATACAGTCTAAGCAAAAGCAATTAAGGGTTAAGGGTCTTGCTCATGGGCCCAAAAATATATAGGGCAGTTGTAGCACGTATAGCATAAATTGCCCTCATAGGTGGTACTTGGAGGTTGTGGTTTGATCTGGGGTGGTACTTGGTCTAACAAGTTTGAGTCATTGTGATATAGTAGAATCACTTAATTGATTATTGATCGTATGGGCCAGCAGGAATGGCCTGTGGATAAATAAGAGGTATCTTTAAAAAGTTTCCTCACGTTTGTATTTTGGTTATAAACGGTGAGGGTGGGAGGGAGGAGGAGTAATTGGTCGTGTCTGAGAGACTGGGAGACACTTTAAGGGCAAGAAGATTTTCATGTGATGATGATGTGAAAGCAGCGCTGCATAAGTGACTACGAGCTCAACCAAACACATTTTATGCTGACGGCATTAAAAAGTTGGTACGACTACAAACCCTGGTATGTAGGGAGTTCCCCTCATGCTGGCCTGAACATTGCAATGACGTTTCGGTCCGGGTCAGCAGGGCTGTAAGATAGGAAAAGGTTAAGTAACCAGCTTTGCAACCTTGAGCTGCTACAGTGTTTGGATCTCCAGTATTTAAATGTATAAATTTTTAAGTATTTAAAGTTGGGACAGTGGTAGCCTCATGGGTAGAGCTTTGGGCTATCAACCGGAAAATTGGCGGTTCAAATCCAGGCTCTGCTATTGTTGGGCTGTTGGGTCCTTGAGCAAGGCCCTTAAACCTCTCTGCTCCAGGGATGCTGTACGATGGCTGACCCTGCGCTCTGACCCCAGCTTCCAAACAAGCTGAGATATGCGAAGAAATAATTTTATTTGTATTTATCTTAAAATCTTAATAAAACAACATTATTTACTGATCTTAACGAACACCTTTTGGAGTTGAAACAATGAATGCACAGCTCTTATTTCTCAGTGCAGTTGAAAGGAATACTCACGGTTACTGCACATAAGCTACAGACGTGGTAGATAAAGATTAGATAAAAGTGCTGGAACGTTCCTTTAAATCATGTATCGTACCTTCTGCACATCATTACCTCACACACCTGACCGCTGCAATGCGATAGTCCCCACGCCCGAGAGAAAAGCATCTGGCTTCCATTAGCCCACATAGCTCGCTTGACAGCTCGGTCGTTTCCGTCCATACCCCAGCGTCCCCGGGGCCGCACGAGTCCACAGAGTGCCTTTACTCCCAGCACCAGCTGATAAAATACACTCCATTCCAGCACGTCTGGAACATCTCAACATCAGCACAATCTCAGGCTAGATCTCAGCATGGCATGCTGCTCTAAACCGACACTCCATAACAACCGTTAGCTTCAATAAGCTCAGGTCTTAAAAACAGGGTTTCACCCAGAACAGCTGACTTCATGTTTATGTCTTACTCGTATCGCAGAGTGAGCAGGGGCTGGGTTACCAGTACGACCTATAGATCTGATTTTCAGGTCTCCCAATGGACCAGAACAAACCAGTATGTAGAACAAAAACATCCTCACTGCCCAGCTCAGAACACCTATGATCCTTATTTCCAAAAGCATCCTAAACAAATAATTATTTATTTATTAGGATTTTAACGTCATTTTTTAAACTTTGGTTACATTTATGACAGAAACGGTAGTTACTCATTACACAAGACTCATTAGTATACAAGTTTAATGTTAAACACAGTCATGGACAATTTTGTATCTCCAGTTCACCTCACTTGCACATCTTTGGACTGTGGGAGGAAACCGGAGCACCCGGAGGAAATCCACACAGACACAGGGGAGAACATGCAAACTCCACACAGAAAGGACCAAGACCGTTCCATCTGGGAATTGAACCCAGGACCTTCTAAAGAAATAAAGAGTCGTCAGATGTTTACGTATCATGGCAGGCTCGAACGTTCAATGATTTTTGCAATGGCTGTTTTCTATGACTTAATAATTTGAATACACACGTCTTATTATAATAACAGTGTTCATAAAAGTGAGCTTGATCAAGCACACACATAAAGCTAATTGTTAGTAGATACTTCTAAAAGTTCTATAATGTCAGTCAACTTGGTGTCATGGCCTTCAAACCCATCATTACTGATTGTGGTTTCTCAGCATGAGAGAAGGAAACTGGGGCTTTTGTTGCACAGCAGCCTATAAACCTATTGTGGTCAATCACGCTTGACTGTGGACAGGGTCAGCAATGTTTCAGAAGCTTGTTATTCATGTATGACCTTTTTTGGTTGTTCTTGGATTACATCTGACCATCAGTAGAAGCATAAAAAGACAGTTTTGGTTTTCTTTCTGACCTTCCCAAGAAACCACTGTCAAACTAGCCCTAATTATTTGAACTGCAGTCAATCATAACCACTAGGAAAACAATGTCATGCTAGATAATTTAAACCAGATAATAAACACATGATCAAAATTGTTTGGACACTTATAATTTAGACCATGAGTTTGTTGGACATCCCGTTACAAAATGCTGTTAAAACAAAGTAACCTCTGTGTGATCTTTTCAGCTTAAACAACAGCCGTTCTTTGCCTGGCTGTACCCATTTAGTTAAAGAGCATTTGTATGGCTGGGCATTCCAGAGCTGTTGAGTTGGGCCGAGTTCAGAGCTCTGTGGAGTTTCTTGATTTTAAAATCGAGCACTTTCTTCATGTCTTTATAGATCTTGACCATCGTGCTGGAACAGGTAAAGTTGGGGGCACATCATGTCCTTTCTGCAATTGATTAATTACACCTGTTAGCAACTGCTGTGGCTAAAACACATTAATTAAACAAATAGAAAGGATGTCCTAATACTTTTGTCCATGGATAATTAAGACACATTATATTTTGACTCAAAATAGGTGTGAATTCTGAGAGTACATTTTGATCCATGCCTCATGGTAGACGTGTCTCGTCTTTAATTTGCCAAGTTATTTACATGAAGCTTTACATCCTTGGATTTACTTTGTCTCTGTAGTTCAGGTTCTCTTGTTGAAGTGATTCAGATTTAGTTTTATAGCTGACGAGAATAAATTCTTCTTTATTATATCCCACTATACAGAATCACTCCATTCATATTGTGCTTGTTTCATAATGCTACAACCTTCATACTTAAACGTGCATTTAGATCCTAAAATCATATGCACAACTGTACTTTAATCTAAACACGATCGTTTACGTGTAATTTAGACCTGCATCTCGGTGCTTCTTTTGTAACTGAGGATTTTGTTTTGTTGTCAGACCAGTTATCATTGTGGTGCTGCTGGCTGCTTATGGTTCACTGTAACTGTTGTTCCTGCTGCTATCAGATCATCCCAATACTCTACAGCGTGACTGCTAAATTCTCGTTTTAACCTCCTAATCAACTGTCTAGCCTCTTGCACTTCTTACCACAGAGAAAACATCATCTCTCTATTAGTTGTGATATAAAACAGGTTTCCATGACCAAGCAGCTGCACACATACACACACACACACACACACTTAAGACCCGGATGTAAAGTACTGCTCACATGCTGCTACAGTATTTTGGAGCAGGTCGAATGTTCTGGAGTGATGAATCACACTTCACTATCTGGCAGGCTGGTGGATGAATCTGGTTTTTACAGATGGTTCTTCTTGAGTAACTTCATACAAGTGTAAGCAATCGACTCCACATTTTCAGTCGAGTGAAAATAGACCCCCGGTAGTACCTGGTTCTGACCTAAACGAGTTCCCACATGACACATGACATGGCACACATACACAAAACACACAAGTTTTGAATGCTTTTATTAATCTGATTGACATTTTTTAAATTTGAGTTATGAATAGATATAGATCACTTTAGTAATAACCGACTTTACCTATGGGATTAATAAAGTGATCCATCTTGTCTGTGTGTCTATCTAGCTACTATCTACGGTATCTATCTACTATCCATCCCCACACAAATTAAACATTTTAGGGCAGCACAATGGCTCGATGGGTCCTTTCTGTGTGGAGTTTGCATGTTCTCCCCGTGTCTGTGTGCGTTTCTCTAAATTGGAGATACAAAATTGTCCATGGTTAAAATCCTAATAATTACAATTTTCCAATTCACATTTCCTTGCACATCTTTGTACTGTGGGAGGAAACCGGAGCTCCCAGTGGAAACCCACACAGACACAGGGAGAACATGCAAACTCCACACAAAAAGGACCTGGACCGCCCCACCTGGGACATTATTTAATTATCTCTAAATGACTTTCATGCTACGTTGGTGCACAAATGTAATTATGATTGCTTTCATATATTAGGAAAACTCAAATCTCCTGGTCCTTCCATCCGTGTTCTGGTTTAAAATGAATTTGAGTATCATCTCACATCATTTATTCTCTATTACAGGATCACAGTCTGAGAACATCAGTGAAGAAATTACTGCGTGGAGGAACGTTAGACCAGCAGATATTTTGGCACGTAAGTGAATCTGGAAGGTTAAAGCAAATCCGCAAATTTATCTGCTCTCCCCGTTTCTTCATTTCTGTTTCACAAGCGCAAACACATGTCCAGTAAATAAAAACTTCTGTAGGAATTTCCTGTTAGTTCAAAGTGCTGCAGTGAGCCAACATCGGCACAGGTTCCTACTGCAGCTGCTCTTCCTTTTCATTTTCTCACGCTCGTAACTCTCGCAAAAATACAATTCGCAATTCGACTGCGAGAGCGAATGTAGAAAACTGCGTCTCACTCGTCCAAAGCCAACATTCCTGCTGCAGACGGGTGAGATTACATACTGAAAGAATTAAAAATACACTTTATCCATATGTGCTGGCTGACTGTTCAAAACTATGAATAAAAATATAGCATGGTTCCTCTGTGCTGTGACATCGACCCTCTTATTTTGGGAAAAATCTTCAATTAATTCTTGGACCATGACTGTAGGGATTCTATTTTGAGATCTGCCACAGTTTTACAGATCAAAGTTCGGCTTTAGTTGTACCGTACTAAACCTAAAGCTTTTTTTTTTTTATTTGAGGTCCGAACCTTGTGTGGCTGCCACTTTAAGCTGTTGTTGCTCATAGATAGATAGAAAGAAAGACAGACAGACAGACAGATACAGTGTATCACAAAAGTGAGTACACCCCTCACATTTCTGCAAATATTTTATTATATCTTTTCATGGGACAACACTATAGACATGAAACTTGGATATAACTTAGAGTAGTCAGTGTACAACTTGTATAACAGTGTAGATTTACTGTCTTCTGAAAATAACTCAACACACATCCATTAATGTCTAAATGGCTGGCAACATAAGTGAGTACACCCCACAGTGAACATGTCCAAATTGTGCCCAAAGTGTCAATATTTTGTGTGACCACCATTATTATCCAGCACTGCCTTAACCCTCCTGGGCATGGAATTCACCAGAGCTGCACAGGTTGCTACTGGAATCCTCTTCCACTCCTCCATGATGACATCACGGAGCTGGTGGATGTTAGACACCTTGAACTCCTCCACCTTCCACTTGAGGATGCGCCACAGGTGCTCAATTGGGTTTAGTCCATCACCTTTACCTTCAGCTTCCTCAGCAAGGCAGTTGTCATCTTGGAGGTTGTGTTTGGGGTCGTTATCCTGTTGGAAAACTGCCATGAGGCCCGGTTTTCGAAGGGAGGGGATCATGCTCTGTTTCAGAATGTCACAGTACATGTTGGAATTCATGTTTCCCTCAATGAACTGCAGCTCCCCAGTGCCAGCAACACTCATGCAGCCCAAGACCATGATGCTACCACCACCATGCTTGACTGTAGGCAAGATACAGTTGTCTTGGTACTTCTCACCAGGGCGCCGCCACACATGCTGGACACCATCTGAGCCAAACAAGTTTATCTTGGTCTCGTCAGACCACAGGGCATTCCAGTAATCCATGTTCTTGGACTGCTTGTCTTCAGCAAACTGTTTGCGGGCTTTCTTGTGCGTCAGCTTCCTTCTGGGATGACGACCATGCAGACCGAGTTGATGCAGTGTGCGGCGTATGGTCTGAGCACCGACAGGCTGACCTCCCACGTCTTCAACCTCTGCAGCAATGCTGGCAGCACTCATGTGTCTATTTTTTAAAGCCAACCTCTGGATATGACGCCGAACGCGTGGACTCAACTTCTTTGGTCGACCCTGGCGAAGCCTGTTCCGAGTGGAACCTGTCCTGGAAAACCGCTGTATGACCTTGGCCACCATGCTGTAGCTCAGTTTCAGGGTGTTAGCAATCTTCTTATAGCCCAGGCCATCTTTGTGGAGAGCAACAATTCTATTTCTCACATCCTTAGACAGTTCTTTGCCATGAGGTGCCATGTTGAATATCCAGTGGCCAGTATGAGAGAATTGTACCCAAAACACCAAATTTAACAGCCCTGCTCCCCATTTACACCTGGGACCTTGACACATGACACCAGGGAGGGACAACGACACATTTGGGCACAATTTGGACATGTTCACTGTGGGGTGTACTCACTTATGTTGCCAGCTATTTAGACATTAATGGCTGTGTGTTGAGTTATTTTCAGAAGACAGTAAATCTACACTGCTATACAAGCTGTACACTGACTACTCTAAGTTATATCCAAGTTTCATGTCTATAGTGTTGTCCCATGAAAAGATATAATGAAATATTTGCAGAAATGTGAGGGGTGTACTCACTTTTGTGATACACTGTACATGGATAGACAGACAGACAGATACATGGATAGATAGACAGCCAGCCAGACAGACGGATAGATACATGGATAGATAGATAGACAGAGACAGACTGATAGATACATGGATAGATAGATAGACAGACAGATAGACAGACAGACAGACAGATACATGGATAGATAGACAGACAGAGACACAGATGGATAGATATATGGACGGACAGACAGACAAAAAAAACCTTGATGGTTTCTCTAGCAGGTTAATAAAGTCTACAGCAGACTCCTCAGTGTGACTCTTCAGACCTTTCTACTGTCAGTATTTGTTTATGTAAATGTTATAGTTGTATGGCTGATATTCTGCACCTGTTAGCAATGGTTTGTTATTTTTTACAAACACCCGACCATAAAAAACACATTTAGTTATCAGAAATGGTGCGTTTTATTTTATGAAACAAGGGACCACATAGCAAGCATTGGCATCTTCTGATAAACAAGCTTTTTTTAGTGACTACCATTTCTTGAAATCTTTAAAATGTCTTTAAAAGTTACACATTAGGGATTTTTCTTTTTTTATAGGACATACATAAAATGTAATATACATACGTATTGTGTTTTAAATGCATTACAGTAGGATGAGTAATAATTTGGTTGCTTCGTTATCTACACGGGCGAGGCTCGGCAGCGGGCCGCGATCGGATGAGCTCGGTCCGCCTCTCCAGATCTGTGGGTCGTTCGCTTTCATGTAACACGACGAGCATCAGAAATTAAATATTCAAATGGGTTTACAAATATTTCAGTACACAAATAAAAATATACAAACTATTGCACAGTAGATGTAAAGGAGAAATACAGCATGAGTGGACGTGTAGGGAAATGTAAAGAGTTAAACAGAGAGAGTTTTATAGAGTTACACGTGTAATGCAAAAACAGTAGGTAGGAGTGGAGTTTAAAATGGTCAAAGCTGTAAACAGAACCAGAACTTTTACACACAGAAATCATTGTGAAGATCAAACATGGTTCAGAAAACAGACTGGTTTAGGTAAAACGGCTCACGGTTCCTCCTGTGCTGCAAACTCACAACAGTAACACTGATCACATGATTAAAGAAAAAGTGGAGCGTCGAGCAGCTTCGTCTGACGTGTAGGCACGTGCTGATATTTAATTTGAACATAATCCTACAATTTTGGTCTATAAACATTCCAGGGTGGCAATGTTGCTCTACAGCGAGAAGGTCCCGGGTTCGATTCCCAGGTTTGATTCCTCTTTGTGTGGGTTTCCTCCGGGAGCTCCGGTTTCCTCAGACGGTGCAAATACGTGCAAGTGAGGTGAATTGGAGATCCAAATTGACTGTCACTGTGTTTGACATTAAAAAACTTGAGCTGATGAATCTTGTGTTACCAGTAACTACCTGTGCAGTCATAAATGGAACCAAGAGTAAAACTTGACCCTAAAATCCAAATAAACCAACAAACCAACCAACAAACAAGCCTATAACTACCTGCATCTGTCGAGAATGGCGGCTTGCTAATTAAGACGTAAAACTATTTAAGACCCAAGAATGATGGGGGTCCCTGCTGAGTCTGGCTCCTCTCAAAGTTTCTTCCTGTAATTTAAGGGAGTTTTTCTTTGCCCCTATCACCCTTGGCTTGCTCAACAGGGGTTTTTGGTCTGTTGATCCTGGATTCTGTAAAGTTGCTTGAGACAATGTCCATTGTAAAAAGCGCTATACAAATACATTTGACTTGAGAAGGTGTGCACACCAGCGCCGAGATTCTGAACTCCTCGGCATTGCCACTGGTCGGCTGGGCACCATCTAGCGGGCATAATTGGCAGTGCCTGCAGCAGACACGTCTCTGCTAGGGCGGGATGACCGGACTATGTGGGTGGGGTCTTCAAACACTGTGTAAGGACCCTGATTAGCAGATAGAGAGGCGCCTGTGCAGAGTGTATAGGTTGAAAAGGGTTCCGCTAAGGGCTGCGCGCAGGTCGGAGAAGGCGTGAGCAGCAATATACCCTCCTCGACTGCAATCAGGGGACCCCCAGCAGCGGAAGACAAACTGACTACACTAAATTGGAAGAAAATGCATAAATATGCGACATTTGGACCTAAAGCAAAACGCTCAATCTACATCACCACAGCAAGTCTGGATAAGTGAACAAATGACCTGTGCTGCTCTGTACACGTGTGTATGAGAAATTATAGTAACAGGTTTACTTCCCTTTATTGCCTGTACCAAGACTGTCCACCAAGAACAAAAGCTTCACTCTGAGTGTAAAGTAACTTTGACATAAACGTAAGTCACACTGCTTTTAAAACAAGGAGACGAGAGCAAATTCCCCCAGGAAGGATTATATAAATAAATATTGACAAAAAAGTGTTGACCTTCATAAATTAAGCTATAAAACAGCTACAGACCTGAATACACCCCAAATACACTAATAGAGCAACAATTAAGAACAACTAGAGCCTTAATAAGCCTGCAGTTTTGCCACCACACACTATTAGGAGGATGGTTAGAGAGGCAAAAATTTCTCCCTGGATCATGATTAGAACTGCAGACGTGATCAATTAAAACACACTCGAGACAGGATACCAATCCATCACGGGGCCTCAGTCACCCACCTCTCTTAGACATAGTCAAATATGTCTGTATGTAGATGCCCTGGATTTCAGCTAGAACAACAGCCGTTCTTCTGAGAAGTGTGTCTGTGTGTGGGAATTTGTGCCCATTCAGTCAAAAGAAGACAGCATTTGTATGGCTGGGCGCTGATGGTGTTCCGGTTCATCCCAGAGCTGTTGGGTGGGGATGAGACTAACGCAGTGCCACCCGTGTGTCTCAGTATCACTACTGTTATAATCATCATTATGTATCAGCACATGCCTACTGACGAGTACAAGGAAATAAAAGACAGTTCGACAGTTAAGATACCTGATATTAGTCCTACGCCGGGTTTCACAGTTAGTTGGTAACTTCAACAGCACAAACTTGACTAATTAAAACTTGCACGTTAAGCGTCAGGCTTGGTTCTCTATTAAAACTGTATCAGACCCTGAACAGAACTCATACACACACACACACACACACACACACACACACACACACACACACACACACACACACACACACTGAAACCAAACGGAACACAAGGCTTAACATAGTTCGTGTGTCCATGTTGGGAAATGAGAGACCGAACGAGGGGGAAAATACTTCAAATAATTATTAGTTGGCAAAAATCAGGCCCACAGGTTGAAAGACGCCAGCAGCAGCGCCAGCGTGAGCTTACAGTACGAGTACGATACAGAAAAAAACAAGTTAAACTCAATCTCAATTAATACTGAAAGGTTAGTAAAGAAAACGACAGAAAGTGTCAGAGTTAGAAGTTTGTTCACGTCTCGGGTAAAGTCTGGAGAATAAACAAGACAAGCATCGTTTCTAACTTGTTTCACCATCTTCTAGGATTGTGCTTATGACCCATGAGTTACCAGGTTCAAATAAATACTCATACAAGGTCTTTAAAAAGAAACAACAATTAAAACTAAGCAGAACACCAGCTGCTTCATTTAGGGCGTCTTAGCTTCATTTAAGGGCAGTTGTAGCCTAGCAGTTAAGGTACTGGACTAGTAATCAAAAGCTCGCTTGTTCAAGCCCCACCCCTGCCAGGTTTCTGCTGTTGGGCCCTTGAGCAAGGCCCTTTACCCCTTAATTGCTCAGACTGTATACTGGGTATACTAGGACGCGTGTATATACTGTATACTAGGAAATATACCCACCTCGACTGCAATCAGGGACCCCCAGCAGAGGAAGACAAATTGACTACACTAAATTGGGAGAAATGCATAAATAAAATAGAAAAAAAAAGCTGAAATGTCAACGAACCCTTTTCCTCATGTTATAACACCAGCACTGCAGGTACAAGAGAAAGAACTAAAATACGCCCGACCTTCACGTCTGGACACAGCAGACAGATGCTCACACAGTACCGAGAATATAGAGATAAAGCCGGACTATACCTTCCAGTCGCAAACAAACATCTTTAACAGAAAATAAAACAAGGTTTGATATTTGTACCACGAGGACAGAAATACGCTACTGAGATGCGGCCTCGAAGCACTTTTTTAACATTTCTGTTTTCCAGTTAGTGGGTTAACGGATGGACTAAACGCTTCTTACAAAGCTAATTTACCCAATAAACAGCCAAAACAGGTTTGGTGTCTCTTCAGTTTGAAGTCACAAGACTAACAAAGTCTCTAACAGCCACAAACGTTCCTGTAAACACATGCAAATCAGGATTCTTATCAGGATTCGAGGATAATAAAACCAAACAATTAAAAACATTAAATTAAATCCTCCAATGTAACCAAAATAAAAACATTAAAATTAATAAATTAGTTTTATAATAAGCTCGGCTGACACAGTGGGGCAGACGGTTGAGCGGGTGGCGCACAGTAACACCGTTCCTGGGGACCCGAGATCGATCCTTAATTTCGGGCACACTGTTTGTACCAATCTATTACAGGGTGTTTTACACTCACCCATCTACTCACTCGCTTGCTTAGACTTATAAGCAATTTACAGCAGTCAAATCACCCTCTACACGTGTTTTAAAGGGAAAGGAGGGGCAAGGTGATGAAACACTTAACAAACATGTCAAAGTTTGTACAGACAGGGGTGGGGATTTGAAGTCCAGGTACCCAGGACCCCTATACGCAACCTTAAGGTCTAAATCCTAAAATATTCGCTATGCCAAACCATGTAATCTACACAAGACCACAGAGAGACTAAAATGCAACCGGTTACAATTCAAACCAACATTTTACTCTCCGACAGAGCCACACATGTTAAATGCTTAAACGCATTTTCAATTCTTATATTCCGTATACAGGGACGCCTTTAGTTCCCGAATTTTTATGACCACTTCCTAACTTCGATGGCTGTGGCAGCGTTATGGTCCGGGGAATGTTTTTGTGGCGTGTGGAAGGCACTCTCAACCGATTTGGGTTTGAGTCCATCCTTGCAGATGACGTACACCCATACATGCTGATTGTCTTCCCTGGATTGGATGGGATCTTCCAGCAAGACGATGCGACACGTCACACGGCTAGAAATGTCCCACACTGGTTAGAAGAGCATGACCAAGACTTCCAAGTACTACCCTGACCCCTTAATTCCCCAGACTTGAACCCAACTGAGTGTCTGTGGGACCATCTGATGGTCGTGTTGGCTCCTCCAGCAGCTGTGGGATGCACTGCAGTCAGCACTGAGTCACTCCCAGCCTGTCTAGCTGCTGTCCGTGCTGTTTGTTTGTTTATTAGGATTTTAACGTCATGTTTTACACTTTAGTTACATTCATGACAGGAACGGTAGTTACTCATTACACAAGATTCATCAGTTCACAAGGTTATATCAAACACAGTCATGGACAATTTAATGTCTCCAATTTACCTGACTGCACGTCTTTGGACTGTGGGAGGAAACCGGAGCACCCGGAGGAAACCCACACGGACACGGGGAGAACATGCAAACTCCACACAGAAAGGACCCGGACCGCCCCACCTGGGGATCGAACACAGGACCTTCTTGCTGTGAGGCGACAGTGTGCTGTCCGTGCTGCTCATGGCACACGGTTACTCTGGATATTAACTGGTGGTCATAATAATGTGACTTGACTGTGTATATAGCATGTAGTATGTATGATGAGACACAACCCTGCCAGCGTTGAGCAGGAACATAAACGCTCCCCACAAACACACGAACAACGCACCTCAACGAGGTTTTCGTTATGATGTTTTAAATGGACGCCAGGACCACCCCATAAATAAAACAGCTAGATTATCTTTCTACCTTCAAGTTAATATCGGACACCAAACATGTCTTGGCTGATGGACTGGGTTTAGTCATTTTAAATATTTTCCATGGATCACACTGAGCTAACTCGCCATTAATGGCTCTGTCGACAGGTTCACTAGTCTGAGACACACACACACACACAAGTCCACCCACCTACCCACTCACACACACATACATACATACATACACACATTAAATAATCTATCTGTGAGAGTAGTGCAGGTTATTGCAGTGCATGTAGAATGAACCCATTTACATAACGCAACTCATGACGTTAAAAAAAAAATAAAAACGAACATTTCAAATATTAACAAAATGTTCTCCCTCATGTAGCCTCCAACACACACACACACACACACACACACACACACACACACACACACACACACACACACACACACACACACACACACACACACACACACACACACACGTCTCTGCTGCAGGTGTGTGTGGAGGTTATGAGAGAGAGAGAGAGAGAGAGAGAGAGAGAGAGAGAGGGTGTGAGTTCAGGTGTTCATCTCAGCTTTACTGAGTGCGATGGCCAGTTCCAGATCCTCCTGCTCCTGCTGCCGGAGTCTCTTTAGCCTTTCACGCTCGGCCCGCTCGCTCTCGCGCTTCGCCCACTCCATCTGCTGCGCCTCATTCCCAAACTGGAGGAGAGGGAGAACAGAAACGATACCACGCACACACTTAGTACTCACACCGTGCTTACTATCTATAAAGAGTCATCACCTTTTAAATTCAAGCAAGCCGTAGCCTAGTGGTTAAAGTACTGGACTAGTAATCAGAAGGTCGCTGGTTCAAACCCCACCACTGCAAGGTTGCTGCTGTTGGGCCCTTGAGCAAGGCCCTTAACCCTCAATTGCCTTGTAATATACACCGATCAGCCATAACATTAAAACCACCTCCTTGTTTCTACACTCACTGTCCTTTTTATCAGCTCCACTTACCATATAGAAGCACTTTGTAGTTCTACAATTACTGACTGTAGTCCATCTGTTTCTCTACATACCTTTTAACCTGGTTTCACCCTGTTCTTCAATGGTCAGGACCCCCACATGACCACCACAGAGCCGGTATCATTTAGGTGGTGGATAATTCTCAGCACTGCACTGACATGGTGGTGGTGGTGTGTTAGTGTGTGTTGTGCTGGTATGACTCCTACCTAGTCGGTCCACCTTGTAGATGTAAAGTCAGAGACGATCGCTCATCTATTGCTGCTGTTTGAGTCGGTCACCTTCTAGACCTTCATCAGTGGTCACAGGACGCTGCCCACGGGGCGCTGTTGGCTGGATATTTTTGGTTGGTGGACGAGTCTCAGTCCAGCAGTGACAGTGAGGTGTTTTAAAACTCCAGCAGCGCTGCTGTGTCTGATCCACTCATACCAGCACAACACACACTAACACACCACCACCATGTCAGTGTCACTGCAGTGCTGAGAATGATCCACCACCTAAATAATACCTGCTCTGTGGTGGTCCTGTGAGAGTCCTGACCATTGAAGAACAGCATGAAAGGGGGCTAACAAAGCATGCAGAGTAACAGATTGACTACAGTCAGTAATTGTAGAACTACAAAGTGATTCTATATGGTAAGTGGAGCTGAAAAAATGGACAGTGAGTGTAGAAACAAGGTGTAAGGAGGTGATAATGTTATCAGTGTAAGTGGCTTTGGATAAAGGCGTCTGCTGAATGCCTAAAATGTAGATGTACACAGACATGATCGGCTATGTCTGAAAGAAAGGGATAACCGAAGCTCTGGGATGGACAGCCATCCTGTCTTGGGTAAGCTGGTGACTTCTCTGTGCCCATATTTACAGGGATAGTTTGCCTGTATCCATTAGACAGGTCTCAAAGATGTATCATAAATTTAGAAACCATTACAGGTTGCAGGATCATTTTACAAATAATTGTTAAGATGTAAAAATGATTCGTTAAAATTCTGACTAATAGTTTAATCTGAATAAATCTGTGTTTACAGCAGTCTGAACTGGTTTTGTAATGGCTAAATCCAGCTTAAATTGAACACAAAGTCTTGACAGCAACCATATGAAGTGTATTTGGACCCAGCTAAGTCATATTTTTAGAGGAATCACAATAAACCTAGGAAATAACTAGACGTACTAGTAGTGTAGTAGTTTCCACAACGCTATCCCATAACAGTAGCATACATTGTTTAAATGGTTGTTTACTGGTATCACTCTTTTTGATGACGATCAATTCCTCTATTAAAACAATAATGTGTTAGCATGCATGTGTGATCACTTATCAAAACGTTTTATAAATCACACAACATCCGATTCACCAAACGTCTGGACATTCTTACCTTCACTCTCTCAGTCACTGGAAGAGAAAATTTATCACACCAAACTACACAACAACCAGCGATACACACTAGACTCTTCTACACACACAGGGGCCTTGCTGGAGATTGAACAGACCACTAACAGCAATAAAACATTTAAAGCCTGACTGAAGCAGACTTTCCAAAAAAGAAAATGAACTCATGAAGAGGACGATGAGACATGCACCGTTTTCAGGATGGGACACAATCACAGTTTACTGAGAACAGAAAATGTGAATGTGGGTGATCAGATGGAATGGATTTGGCATGAACATGCAGATAATATAATGAGTGGTTTTATATTATTTCAGATGGAGATGATGGGTCATTACCACACAGAGGTGACCAACTCTAATACAATGAATCTATACATAAACTATAGCACTGATAACAGCAGAGCTATTACAGAAATATCTCAAACTTTAAACCAGATTTTTACCCACTGCAGCTGTACAGCAGAAGAAATCATTCCAAACAGGATGTTTTTGTTCTGTACTGAGAAAATACCAAGGAAAACCTGTTACCCAACGCCTACGTACAATAGAAATTTAAGGGAAGCGGTTCCATTAACTAATAGGTAAACCTAGACAAACTGGCTGCTCATAAGGAAATAATGGACTAGATAGAGATGCAAAGCAGTTTGTTATTTTAATATAACAGGACAGTTTGGAGGGTGTTATCTCACTTACACTCCACACAAAATTTAAAATGCATTTTGCTCACTATTAACCGTATCCATCACATCAACCAGCTTTTACCCAACAGCTATCGTGTTGTCTCTGGTATGGGGATGAAAACAGTCAGTTTTAAATAACCCGCCCCCTGTATCCTAGACATCATTGTTATTATTATTTTATTTCCAAATAAACTTTTTTTTCTATTTTAGTTTATGCATTTTATCCCATTTTCTCCAATTTAGTGGAGTCAATTTGTCTTCCGCTGCTGGAGGGTCCCTGTTTGCAGTCGAGGTGGGTATATTGCTGCTCACGCCTCCTCCAACCCATGCGCAGCCCTGAGCGGAACCCTTTTTCCCCCATGCACTCTTCACAGGCGCCTCTCTATGTGCCAATCAGGGTCCTTTACACAGCGTTTGAAGACCCCACCTACATAGTCAGTCACCCCGCCCTGGCAGAAACGTGTCTGCTGCAGGCACTGCCAATTATGCCCGCTAGATGGCGCCCAGCCGACCGGTGGCAACGCCGAGTTCCGAACCGAGGAGTTCAGAATCTTGGTGGTGTGCTAGCAGAATATCCCGCTAAATTTATTTTAAATTTTGGATGAAGAAATAAGGTACCTGTCAATTAAAAAAAGTAAAAAGTCAATGAAGTGTCCATGGTATAATTACAATATTAAACTGAATTTAAACCTACTTCCATTATGCTAAAATTATATATCATTTAAGATGAGAATACATTAAATGTTTCCGTTCCAAACTGTTTCCACAAACTTGGTGCTGATTAACCCTGCTCACTGGGCACCACAGTCAGTCCTGGACATTTGTAAATGTGTGCAATTGAAAGTAAGCAGGCAGCTTTCTCCTCCTGGTTTGAGTATGTTGGCTGATGGGAATTTGCCATGTCATTAGAGAGAAACCAGGAATAATAAGAGTACCACCTTAATACGAGTTCTGGGTAAACAGGAGTTCCTTCTTTTTTCCCCCTCATACAGAATTCAGACTAGAAATGGACAACAAAAAGGATCTCAGATTGAGGAATGATTTTCTGATGGAAATGACGAGATGATGAAGTAAAATAATGAAACATGGTTTAGCGAGTCCCGTGTCCCCATCAGAAGCACAAAGATAAAGTAATGACAGCTGAGGATGATCATGGTGGGGTGTTGCATTATAAAGAATGAGTGCACAAAGAAATCCCATGCTGAGAAATCTCCAGGCTGAGAGTAGTGATACTGCTCCTTCCTGTCAACCAGTCACCATGGAAGCATCTCCAACCCCCTACTGCCAATAAAGCAAACCCTGCACCTATTAAGCACCAGGGTGCTTCTACACAACATGTGTGTGTACTATATTATACATACGTAATGCATGCATGCAGATACACTGAGAATCAGATCAGTGCCTTTGCAGTTGTATTTTAACACCATGTTTAACACACTGGTGCCATTTTAAGGCATTAATCAGTGTTATGTTTGAGTCTGCTTATTGTATCTGGTCTTTATATTGTGGGTTCATTTTATATTTATATTTTCATGGCTGTGAGGTAGGTTAAACCTGTTCTTGTATTGTCTTGTGTAAGAATTGCTTTTGTGGTTTTAGGCACGTGTACTTGTTGTCTTTCCTTTCGTGTATTTGGGGCGTTCTATCAGGATGTGCTTTATTGAATCAGGTGTTTGGCAGATTTCACAGGTTGGTGGGTTATTCTGCTGTAGCCAATTCTGCATCTTGTGTGTATGACTTGGTTTATGCGTCGTCCTTGGTTTAATGTCGATGTCTGGGTGTATCTCACAGAGTTTGTTGGTGGTCTGAGTGTTCCATTTTATTTGCCATTTCATTTAATTCATTAACGTAGATATTTATTAGGGGTTTTACATCTGTTGGGGGAATTTTGCCGTTTGTTGTATTTTGTCCAGTTTTTCTCTCTGGCTAGTTGATCTGCTTTTCCATTTCCTACCATCCCTCTGTGTCCTGGAATCCAGCATAGCATTACGTTGTATTTCAGGTCTGTTAGTTAGTTAATAGACTCAAGCGCTTTTTTTTTATGCATTTTCTCCCTTTTTCTCCTGATTTTAGCGCATTCAATTTATATCCAATTGCGTGACGCTTCCTCTCTACTGGCGCTGACCCCCGACCTCCTCGCTGAGGAGAGCGAGACTGTCACACGCCCCCTCCGACACATGCAAAGTAGCCGACTGCGTTTTTTCACCTGCACGAGGCGAGTTCACATGCGGTTCAGCTTTGTGCACGGAGAGCCGCACCCTGATCCGCATTATTTCTCTACTCTGTGCAGATGCCATCAATCAGCCAGCAGAGGTCGTAACTGCATCAGTTATGAGGTCACTATCCGCCAAACGTTGCTCATACAGCCGTCCAGCCCAGCCGGATGGCAGAGCTGAGATTCGATACGATGTATTCGAAATCTCAGCTCTGGTATGGATTCTAGTGCTTTGACGGATGATTCTGAATCTGTGCATATTATGATTTTAGATTTTTAGGTCTCTTGTGTGTATTTTAATGCCATAAATATGGCATGAGCTTGTATAAGATGTACAATACAATACAATACGTTACATCTATTCACCCAGCGCAATTAATCCAAGATGATAAAAGGTAATACAGTGTCCAATTCAAGCACTGGTGTAGAAGTGGTTATTTGGCCAGCAAAGGCTTTGACTTTAAACATAATTTTGGTCACAGAACATCATCCAAAGAGCAACTGTCTAAAGAAGTCTAGATATTTACTGTCTACACTTTGGTTGGACCACTTTGTCAGCACTTGAATCCTTTTACATTAACGGTTCAGTTAACTAACTTTGTCAAATTTTAGGAGCGGATTTGGACCCCAGGTCCAGATTTGAGCACCACTGGTCTCAGCAGTGAACATTTTCTGGGATGTGGACTGGACCTTACATGATCTAAAGGTTTCTGGTAGTAACTATATTTTAGAGGCAGATGTAATAAACCTGAACAGCATCTGGCAAAGTGTTTCTCAAATCCTGCGGGATTAAAGGTTTCAGTGTAAATCTAGTAAATGTGTATTTAGTGTCTTTACACCTGCATTTTATGGGAATGAATCCCTATACAGATATAATCCTGATCCTCCTCACACCTGGTGTAAATGAGCTCCGTTTCCAAATGGAAGTAAAATATTAAGGAGTCTTTGAGGGCTTTGAGGTGAAATCACGACGGTCCTGATGGGAATTCTGTATAGGAGCTTAGCACTTAGCTCCAGCAGCACAATCAGTTAAATCTGTTGGGGATTTTTGGGGGGGATTTTGTAGAATTGAATTATTTAATCCTAATAAAAAGTGATGGCAGTAGAGATGGAGAGTAGCCCAGCATGAGGCAACAGCATAGACTGAGAGCTACAGAAGCCAATGGTGTGGTCTGTTCCAGAAAATCTCACTAGAAAGCAGAGAGAATGTCGGAGGGAACAAAAATAAGGAGAGAAAAAAAAAAAGAAAAGAATAAAAAAAAAGGTGGACTGGACAAGAAGAGTAGTATCACTAAGCTCAACTTACAGAGCTGAAGTCTGCAAAACCCAAGGAAGAATCTTTAGGGGCTTTACTTGAAGCAGATGGAGCGAACGGATCTTTGCCACTAAACGGGTCCCCGAGCCCCTTTTTACTCTGAAATGGGTCATTAGCGTCAGAGCCGAAGGGTTGGAAGGGGTCGCTCGGCTTGCTCGTATCCCCCGATCCAGGCGTGTTAGTTGGGGTGCTTTTACCTGGAAGAGTTAAAAAATAAAGAGGTTTTTATTTCTTCCTTTTTTAATAGTTATAAGATAAATAAAGCATTTTTATTAATATATAAAATTATTTTACCATGTTTTTACATTTTTGTTACTTTTGTTGACATTTTTTTTTCTTTCGGCTGATTCTATAAACACTGATCAGCCATAACATTAAAACCACCTCCTTGTTTCTTCACTCACTGTCCACTTTATCAGCTCCACTTACCATATAGAAGCACTTTGTAGTTCTACAATTACTGACTGTAGTCCATCTGTTTCTTTGCATGCTTTGTTAGCCCCCTTTCATGCGGTTCTTCAATGGTCAGGACCCCCACAGAGCAGGTATTATTTAGGCGGTGCTGGTATGAGTGAATAAGACACAGCAGCGCTGCTGGAGTTTTAAAACACCTCACTGTCACTGCTGGACTGAGAATCGTCCACCAACCAAATATATCCAGCCAACAGCGCCCCATGGGCAGCGTCCTGTGACCACTGATGAAGGTCTAGAAGATGACCGACTCAAACAGCAGCAATAGATGAGCGATCGTCTCTGACTTTACATCTACAAGGTGGACCAACTAGGTAGGAGTGTCTAATAGAGTGGACAGTGAGTGGACACGGTATTTAAAAACTCCAGCAGCGCTGCTGTGTCTGATCCACTCGTACCAGCACAACACACACTAACACACCACCACCATGTCAGTGTCACTGCAGTGCTGAGAATCATCCACCACCTAAATAATACCTGCTCTGTGGTGGTCCTGTGGGGGTCCTGACCATTGAAGAACAGCATGAAAGGGGCTAACAAAGTATGCAGAGAAACAGATGGACTACAGTCAGTAATTGTAGAACTACAAAGTGATTCTATATGGTAAGTGGAGCTGATAAAATGGACAGTGAGTGTAGAAACAAGGAGGTGGTTTTAATTTTATCGCCACAGCGGATCATTGTGGACCGCAGACCTTATTTGACACAATAAGGTTGGATGTATTTAAACTAAAGCTTCACTTGCTGATATATTTTCAGTGTTAGATTAATTTGATCTCTTATTTAAATCTCATTCCTCACAGTACCAGCAGTTCTGTAGCTGACTGTAAGCAATGCACCGTTGTACCATTCAGGATGTGCACTTTGTTCACATTTCCTTTTCGACTGTGGGTAAATAAGAAAACCTGCCACACCCTGATCTCACTGCACGCTTGCTTCAAGCCACATGATCTTTTATCGGAACCCAGAGAAGTTCAAATGAGAAGATGCAGAAACTTCAAAAGTGAAGCAAATACCAAAATATCAGCTATCTAAGAACATGCTGCCAATTTAGGAGTGCACGTGTGTGCCAGGTTTACTGACAAAAAAGCCACTTAACCAGATCAGCCAAATAAAAAACCCACACGTGTTTGTAATGCTTGTGGTGAACCAATTTACCATAAAAAAATGAAAGGTTTACATACATAATATGTATTTTTTTCCTGTCACTAAATGATTAACATTTCGATTTCTTTATACAGAAAACTTTTACAACTTGGAAATCTTTTCTACTTTTATTGTGGATTTTCTATACATTTATACACTGATCAGCCATAACATTAAAACCACCTACTTGTTTCTACCCTCACTGTCCATTTTATCAGCTCCACTCACCATATAGAAGCACTTTGTAGTTCTACAATTACTGACTGTAGTCCATCTGTTTCTCTACATACCTTTTTAGCCTGATTTCACCCTGTTCTTCAATGGTCAGGACCTCCACAGGACCCCCACAGAGCAGGTATTATTTAGGTGGTGGATGATTCTCGCACTGCAGTGACACTGACATGGTGGTGGTGTGTTAGTGTGTGTTGTGCTGCTGCAGTTTTTAAATACCGTGTCCACTCACTGTCCACTCTATTACACACTCCTACCTAGTTGGTCCACCTTGTGGATGTAAAGTCAGAGACGATCGCTCATCTATTGCTGCTGTTTGAGTCGGTCATCTTCTAGACCTTCATCAGTGGTCACAGGACGCTGCCCATGGGGCGCTGTTGGCTGGATATTTTTGGTTGGTGGACTATTCTCAGTCCAGCAGTGACAGTGAGGTGTTTAACAACCACTCATACCAGCACAACACACACTAACCCACCACCACCATGTCAGTGTCACCGCAGTGCTGAGAATCATCCACCACCTAAATAATACCTGCTCTGTGGTGGTCCTGTGGGGGTCCTGACCATTGAAGAACAGCATGAAAGGGGGCTAACAAAGCATGCAGAGAAACAGATGGACTACAGTCAGTAATTGTAGAACTACAAAGTGCTTCTATATGGTAAGTGGAGCTGATAAAATGGACAGCGAGTGTAGAAACAAGGAGGTGGTTTAATATTATGGCTGATCGGTGTATATATCTACATAAACCACATTTATTTATTTGTCGTCTTTTGTTTTGGTACCACGGCTTTCTTATTCCTACAGCTGGAGACATTTCTGTGACAGTATAAATTGGGCTACTTCCACTACAATCATCAAAAAATAAATAAAACTATATTCTCTTTCAAAGGTCAGCAAAGAAATTTAAACTGCACTTATGCTGATTTCTAAAGCGCTGTAGACTGTAGACCAATTTTTGGAGAACATCTGACAACGAAGGTAAATCTCTCCCAGCATAAGATGATTGGTGGATTAAGTGGATTTTCTTTCCAGCCATGTACAAGTTAATGGTAGCAGTCAAACCAACCCTATTTATTTGTACACAGAAAAATATTACCTGTAAAATGAAACATAGACCTAATTACTAAAATTTATAGTGATGTGTTCCAATAGTTTGGTTAAATTTGAAGAACAGGTGCAGAAATTTATTTTAAAAACGTTAATACTTCTTCATGATCGATGTCCCCTACAAGTGTAAACTGCTGACTTAAACTGTTAGCTGGCAGTAACCTAAATGCAATATAACCTTCTCACTAAACTACACAAGGGACCTGATCTATAGTTCAATAAAAGTGCTTACTCGATGAGAAAATGTGCAGGTTATAAAAAGTGTGATTCGAAAGAGAAAAGAATGTGATGAGAAACGATTGGCACGGTCTCACTCATGAGAACTTTAAACTGGTTCTTGGTTCCTCTAAAGGTGTTAACCGCAATGTGAACTGGGTTGTTATTTATATTAGACCAGCAATCAGTTTTTCTCTTTCAGTAAACGGAATAACAAACCGCAACGCTGAGCTCCACCCTGGCAGCGCAAAACCAGCAAAAACAAGCAGAGCTTATCATTCACACCTCGAGTACGTAGGCTGCGAAGGAAACGTTGAATCGAGCGTTGAGCGTTAAGCGAGCATCTTTCACCCCACATGTAACAGTATTGTTCATTTTAAACTCTTTGTCATAAACACTGACTATATATGACTAACGCTGGAGTACAATGGTTAGTTAATAAGAGCTGTGAGAGTTTGTGGTGAAAAAAAGTAACCCAGCTCACCAAAGTGTGAGTAAAAACAAAAAGAACACTGAAACACACACACAGAGGAAGTGGGGAAGGGTGTGGAGATCATAACACTGCCAGTGCAGGCTAACCACAAATTACTGAAGCATTAGAGATGCAATCAGGCCCCCCACGATACACACAGCTAAACCTTCATTAGGATTATTTTTTTTAACAAATTTATATTGAATAAAGACAATTGATTTTTTTTTTTTTTTAAATAAAATCCAGACAAAAAGAAATAAATCAGTGAGCTACACTGAACAATGATGAATAAAACTAATGATCTAAAGTTTCTAACTAGGCATTACTAATACAGCACTACCTTGTAACTCAAAAATCTTTGAAACTCGATGCCCTTCATCGAGAAATTTGTACCCTTAAACTCAACGTGTTCTGTTTTTTTTTTTAATATATTTTAAATATTTTTTAAATATTTATTTAATTTCAAATTAACCATGAACATCCGCTTTGTTCCTCGCTCGGCTTGATCGGTGCAGTAAAACGTTATCAAAGTGCCAATATGAGACTAATCTGCATTTGTGTAGAATAACCGTCAGATTCTGGAAGCTCCACATGTATCTGTGTTTATCTGGATTTTCCTCCCTGTTTCACTTTTAAACTTGTGTTACAGCTCCAGCTTCTGAGAAATTGTCAGAATCAGAATAAGCTTTATGTCAGTGATTTTATATTATATTTGTGCTATTTTTAGTATATACGTGCCAAAAACAACCTCATTATTTTACATAACCCTAAAAACATATGGCGTTCCGCATTAACAGGTTTCCTAAACATCCTTATGGGAAAAAATACCTTGAAACTCAATGCCAGTCCCAGAACCAATTGATTGAGTTTCAAGGTACCACTGTATTACTAATATTCCTTGTGTATAAGCAATTAAATTGTAATTTTTATTATTGACTTTTATTTACTATTCTTATTTTTTATTTTTTTATTTATTAATTTTTCCTTTAGGGGGGTTGCTGGGGATTAGGGAAGGGGTAGATGGGATTTTGCTGTGTGGTAACCTGTATTAATAAGTAAATGCAAAATTTTTGTTGTTCTTTACATTGATGTTCTGCTCTTGTCCTGTTACTTGTAATGTAAAACCTTAATAAGAATAATGATATTCCTTGTGTTATAGAAAAATAATTACACGCTCCATCCAGTAAGAGATGGTCAGTTCAGCCACATCAGTTGGCAGCCGGTGCATAAAAAAAAGCTCACAGCCATGCAATTTCCAAAGCAGTAGAAGAGTTTGGTAACCTGTGACCCACCAAAATAAAGAACTATAAACTTTCTTTTGCAAATCTAGATTAAGCTTTTCATTAGCTAAATGATGCAACAAATGAATAAAAAAATTAGAAGTGGTGTCCCAATGGTTTCGTCCAAAAAAGCAGAGACCAGGGTTTTACTGACTGTCCATATGGGCTCTGCACTGTGCACCAGGTACACAGTCCAGCCAGGTACATGCCAGACAGCCTTTTCCAAAAAACTGTGATACGATTAACGTTATACACATGTTAGCATCTGATTTTGTTAAACACCTAAACTAAATAATTAGGAGGGGGTGCAACAAAGTATTTGTGAGCCTGTAGTGTACTTGGATTATTATTCTAACCATAGTTGTGCTTATCATAATTATTACCAATAATACTAACACTACTACTAATAATAATAATAATACATAAACATGTGTGATGTAAATTATTGATGAGAATTTTAACAACATTTTGTATACTACTTCGAAGATTTAATTATTTATCGACTTACTTGATTTTTTTATACCACTTTATATACTTGATTGTGTTATTTATGGCATGATCGGTGTTATGTTTAAGTTACTACTTTGAAGATCTGGTCTTATTAGTGACAGCATGCAAAATAATGCAATACACTTGGTGAATGCACAAAACACAGAGCAGCTAAACTGCTTGTGTACTGACGTAGTTATCAGTGAGTTTAATCCTGACCTAACTGCTAAACCTACCGCTGGGTGGCTTGGGTCGGGGTGGTAAGGTCTTCTTGGGCGGGAGAGCTGGAGTGTCCGGCTTCTGGCTGAAAGGGTCTTCAACGAAACCCTGCTGTACATACGAAAGAAAAAACAGACGGGACCAAAAGTTCAGAGAGACAGAAGTGCCATGAACCACAAAAACAGTTTGTTTAAAAGAGAAGTAAAAAGGTGATAGTAACACTTAAGACCAACTAATGATCCGTCTAATGTTAGAATTTAACTGATGTTTACTGACAGCTTTTAATTCTCTTCTCTCCATAGGATAACTTCATCTCTCCAGACTCTCCTCAACCTGCTCCTTATTCTCAATACAAATTATTACACTTGTGTGTGAGGCATGACTATCCATATATTTGTCTTATTGCAGTATTGGTTGCTAGAGTTATCCATTATATGTAAAGTACAAGAAATATTCAATTCTAGTTGTTCTGTTTGTTTTCATGTTGTACTTGTACTGTTAATTCTTTGATATATATTGCTACTGGGGCTTTAATTTCCATTGGGATGAATAAAGTATCTATCTATCTACTATCTGTCTATAAATCACAATGTCATCCATGAACATCACAGTCCACGGAGACTCCTGTCTAACCTTGTCTGTCAGCCGGTGATTAATCTAATTTAATGTGTTTTCTGAGCTATAACAGCTATAGTATTATATTTAATGCAACACTACAGTGTTTATCACTCAGATAAAAGAACACCCAATGAAAAGTCTACCTAATACACACACATATACATCAATGAACAGCATCAGTCTCATACCTTTGACATGTGACTGAAGTCAGCGAAGCCACTGTTGCTCCCGAATGAGCTGCTGCCAAATGGGTCCCGAGTCCCAAAGGGATCTGTGGTCGGGGAGAAGGGTGATACGTGAGGGAGGCTTTAAACGACCCGAGCGACACAGTTAAAACTCATTCCTGGAAAACACTGTGACCAAATAATCAGTATTAAATACATGATTTATGTGAAATTAATGAAATATGTCAGGGGACGTGGGCATCAGGGGTAAATCCCTGTGATTGTGCCCAGTTTTACCCGGTTAAACTGGAGTTGCAGCAACCCTGAGCAGGATAAAAGTGAATGATGAAAATGAAGTGAAATAAAAAAAGAATTGAAGGGCTTTTGGTTGCTTTATATACTGTCAGTTAAGTGTTTTTAAAGTATTTTTAACAGTGGAGAAACTCTAGGGAACTGTGTGGGTTAAAAAAAAAAAAATCATATCGAAACTCTATCTCTATAAATATATGACGAGACGTTTTCTGCAGATTTCTTTAGTGAGGTGTTTAACTGATCACAACTACTGACTGACTGCAGGTCAGTTATAATTTTAGTTTTAAAAATATCCATTTACACAGGTTTTCAAAAAGCATTTTACAAAAGTCAAGCACCTAAAAAAATCAAGAATTGTCTCTGCCCACATAACCACGTTCACCGAGTGTTTTTTTTTTTTTTTAAAAACCACCCCAAGCAGAAACGGCAGCCGTGCACTTCCTGACATTGCAGCAAAAACGCTGTAACAGAATCTGTTTACTGAAGCAGCAGAGAAAAACACATCTCTCTTTTTTTTAGACCGACAGAGCGCTAGTGAGCGGGCAGTTAGGATGCTTATCATGGGAACTCTTTTAAAAAGCTTTTTCACAGAGGCCAAAGTGACGTTCGGCTGATGTGTGAGAAAACGGCCGCGAGATGCAGCGTGTAGTTTTTAGCGAAAGCCTGTCAGGGGCGCACTCAGGAAACAGGGAGAAATTAAACACATTATTACTCCTTTACTATTGTCCAACATCATTTCTGGTCTTGTTTTCACATTTAACATTTATGGCAAAAGCTTTTATCTAAAGGGATTATTCACAATCATATTAAGGGTCTTGCTCAATAGAATATAAAACACTTTTAATCATCATATATACATCTACACGTATACAGTACAATAAAATTCGACATCTTGGGTCAGAGCACGGGGTCAGCCATTGTCCGGCACACCCCTGGAGCCAACTGGGTTAAGGGCCTTGCTTAATGGCCCAACAGAGGCTAGACAGCAGAGCCAGGATTCAAACCCAGAGCTCTACCCACTAGGCTACCACTGTCTCAAGGGCCCAACAGTGGCCCAACACTTCAACTTTTCTTCCCCTATTGTTTTGGTAATAGAGCAATCGAATAGTCGCTGGTTCAAGCCCCACATCTGACAGGCTGTCAATGCTGTGCCCTTGAGCAAGGCTCAACGCTCAATTAGCCTAGCCATTGGGAAAAAACAGCAGCATTGCTGTACATATAAGCAGCAGATTTCAACTCTGGTGTGCTTTTACACATAACTGCTGCCTAGTAGCTGTGTTATTGTGCAGGTTTAAAAGGGTGTCGAGTGAGAAAGGTGTGAGATTAGCAGGAAAGTTGTACCTGAGCCTTTGTGTTTGGGACTTGTGGAGGCGAAAGGGTCATTATTTGAAAACGGATGAGACTGCAAAGACAAGCAGAGAAAAGGTTACACTCACATACAGCACTTTTACTTTCATATTGTTTCTGTAAGGAATAAGAGCAGTAAAAATGTATCTTCTTTAGATGTTCTCATGTTTTTTGTACATTAAAGAATGTAAAATATTGACCATTAAACAGCAATAAATAATTTTGATTTCTTATTGTGGGGTCCTCGAATGTTTTTTCCATGCTGTCCTGAAACGTTAATGGTAAAACACACTAGCACACCAGAGCTGACATTTCAAACTCGTTGGCTCGAAACTCGGGCTGGGCTGTGCGGCTACATTGGCACAACGATTGGCGTGTTGTTCATACAGGGTGGGAGCCGGATAGAGACCTCATAACTGCTGGCGGGTTGATGGCCTCTGCACAGAGTCGAGGAATAATGTGGACAGGGTGTGGCTCTCCGTACGCAAAGCTGATCTGCATATGAACTCGCTCACCTCAATCAAAAGTGGGGATCAGCATCAGTATAGAGGAAGCGTAATGCAATCGGGTAATTGGAAGTGACTAGATTGGGAGGAACATTGGGAGGAAAATTTGGCCCCTCTCGTACCTTTGCAGGAAGAGTAGCACTTTTACAGAACGGATCCGAGCTGGTGAAGGGATCTGCTTTGGCCGGCCTCTTAAAGAAGTCCTCCGATGTGGTCTTGAACGGGTCGGTTTCTTTAAACGGATCTGCCCCAAATGGATCTGCAATGAACCAAACAGTATTGAGCGTCTCATGAGTATTTCACCCTTTTCAGTTTTATACACTACTTTACATTCACTTTATAATTTATATTTTACAGCTGTTACTTACAATCTATACCAGCCTTACAAGGTAAACCAAAACAACACCTCCATATGTACCCTCAGGTCCTGTTGTTGTAGTGTGTTGTCTGAGTGTTGTTGTAATTATACAGATACTTGTTTGTATAATGTGAATCTTTATAGTGTGTACTATTACTTTTGATTTATGTAACTTGCTACTGAGGCCTTAATTTCCTTCGGGATTAATAAAGTATCCGTCTGTCTGTCTGTCTACCTACCTATCTACCTACCTACCAGGACTAAATGGCTATGCCCCCCAGCCCTCCAATAAATCTGAACGTTAATTACATGTGGTTTAAAATCTCATCTTCCAAACTGTATTTCTAAATAAACTTGTACAAAGTTAAAACTAGAGTAACAAAGGTGTGACCTGTCTCTTCATTAAGCATAATGTAAAACCAGGCGTGTTGACATTAGTCTCAACAGTCAGAAAGATTATTATAGGTGTTTATCAGCAATCCAGCAAAAGCACTGGATTAAATATTTGTATGTTTGTTGTTGCATTTCAAATACTTATTTGGGTGGACCTGGATGTAGTGCAGTATACATGTTTGCTGGTCTATTTATTACACAACCTCACTATGATGCCACACCTTCTACATGACCCTGTTTTACACTTTCTGGCCTTGATTTAGTATGAGAGTTAAGGAAGTGAAAGCCACATATTCGAGAAAAAAGAGATGTGTGCCACCAACAAACATAATTCTGTAATTCATGCATATCGTAGAGAGAAATACTTCAGGCTTTACAAAAAACTAAACATTAATACAGAGCACAACTACATGTGAAGTTTTATGATGCTCTATACATTATTTCATATCCCTTACCCCTTTAATGGTCTCACCAAGAAAATAATGTTTAAAAATGATATTTCTTTGCATTTCTTTATTTCTTGGGACAACAATTAATATTTAATATACAAACAAGTAATATTTTTATGAGCCTCTACCAAACAGCTGAGATGATCACAAAAATGATGAACTTTCATGGATGATTTTTCAGCTGCAGCTTTAAGTTGACATAAAGGTTAGGAAGGCCGTTCTCTTAACACCATCTACATCTGATATTTTTGAGTTTGACTCAAACAAGATTATTTCAGTACAAAGTATTTAGACTCAGTCAGCTTAACCAAATGTTTGCGCAGACCATTCAAGGTTAAACAACTAACAACAACCAGGAACATTTAAACAAAATCATCCTAAACACAATATTAGCACAATGTCAGTTGAAAGGTAAACAAAATAATGAAAACATGACTATGCAAATTGAGACACACTGTACACTGTAACCCCCACCACAGTCTTATTCTTGTTCAATTTAATATCAGTCCAGTCACACAGCCGGGCAGCACGGTGGCTCAGTGGGTAGCACTGTCGCCTCACAGCAAGAAGGTTCTGGGTTCGATCCCCAGGTAAGGCGGTCCCGGGTCCTTTCTGTGTGGGGTTTGCATGTTCTCCCCGTGTCTGTGTGGGTTTATTCCGGGTGCTCCGGTTTCCTCCCACAGTCCAAAGAAATGCAAGTGAGGTGAATTGGAGATACTAAATTGACCATGACTGTGTTTGATATAAACTTGTGAACTGATGAATCTTGTGTAATGAGTAACTACCGTTCCTGTCGTGAAGGTAACCAGTGCAACACATGATGTTAAAATCCTAATAAACAAACAACCAACCAATCCCACAGCCTACTATTTAAATTAAGTAATCATATTTATGGTTTGTTTAGGTCAGTAGTGAGTCTGGCTAAAGACACGTCTATCAACGCCCAAGGCCAGAGGCATGTGGTGATATAAAGGCATGTCACCTATAACGCCAGTCACAACCATATACTCTGAGTTTTCACTGTCCTTCAAGCATCTGGCTCACAATGGTTATTTTACACCATCACATGTGACTGACATGCACATTTTTTAGGCATGACAGTGTTCAGGTTTTCTGTCAGGCATTACAAATAGGCAACACTAATTGTAGCCTAGTGGTTAAGGTACTGGACTAGTGAGCAAGACCCTTAACCCTTAATTGCTCAGACAGTACACTGTCGTAGTACTGTAAGTCACTTTGGATAAAAGCATCTGCTAAATGCTGAAAATGTAAATGTAATTAGAAGCGAGTAGATACCTGCAGCTGTGGGAGGTTGCTTGGCGAAAGGATCGTTCTGGAAAGGATCACCTACAGAGGAGCGGTTAGAGAACCAAGAACACGAGAGGAATTTAGTTTCTATCACAAGCCAGACGTACACAAAACATCCAGTGTACAACATCCAGGTACAGAAATAAACATTTAGCTTCAGCTTGATCTTTAGACCATGTGAATGTGACGCTAAAGCCATCTGGTTTATTTGTTTTGTTGAACGATTACTTTTTAACACCATGTCTGGTCCTGGGCCATTGTAAGATTGTGATGTGTCCTTTCATTCATTATTCTGTTAGATACACTGATCAGGCATAACATTATGACCACCTTCCTAATATCGTGTCGGTCCCCCTTTTGCTGCCCCTTACGCAACAAACTGTGATGCTCTGTGTATTCTGACACCTTTCTATCAGAACCAGCATGAACTTCTTCAGCAGTATGAGCTACAGTAGCTCGTCTGTTGGACCGGACCACATGGGCCAGCCTTCGCTCCCCACGTGCATCAATGAGCCTTGGCCGCCCACGACCCTGTCGCCGGTTTACCACTGTTCCTTTCTTGGACCACTTTTGATAGATACTGACCACTGCAGACTGGGAACACCCCACAAGAGCTGCAGTTTTGGAGATGCTCTGACCCAGTCGTCCAGCGATCACAATCTGGCCCCTAGCAAACTCGCTCAGATCCTCACGCTGGTCCATTTTTCCTGCTTCTAACATCAACATTGAGGATAAAATGTCACTTGCTGCCTAATATATCCCCCCCACTAACAGGTGCCGTGATGAAGAGATAATCGGTGTTATTCACTTCACCTGTCAGTGGTCATAATGTCATGCCTAGTCGATGTATATGTTACTTTAGGAATTTTAGGAGTCTTTCAACATTTAACTGGTTTGTTTGTACAAATAAAGAAAAGACTGAAAAGCAGAAGGAATAAATGAATTGTCAGAAACACTATAAAAGAGAAAGAAGACGAGTCCTACCTTTGAAAGGGTCGGATTTGAAAGGGTCTTCAGACTGAAATGGATCTGTGTGCATCTCCTGAGCGTTGCTGCCAAAAACATTTGGCTTCACTTTGAACGGGTCGTCCTGCAGCAAGACACAAGGATAATGAAGCTAGACGCTTTGCTCTGTGTTCATATTAGAGACTATTGTAGGAAAATATTTGAACAAAAGTACAAACTGAACTTAATTATTTATTTACTGTGTATATTTATGGAGTCTGCTAAATGCATTGCACTGTAATGAAGTATTTTCTATGTAGGTCACACACATCAATCGGTGGTCTTACCATGGCCCCGAATCCTCCGTTTTCCTTGTCCGGGAATCCCTCACTCATGTCAGCCAGGTTGGTCATGCTGCCCCCATGTGTCCCGTTCAGAGCGCTGTTATACTGCTCGATGTTTTTGCTCACTTCGTGTTGACTGTCCTGAATCTGAGACAGTTTACTGCGAGCCTTGAAAAGAAAGTAAAAGGGTAATCAGCGTAAGCATTCAGCATTATGTGTATTATACAGTGCTGTGCTTGTGGTACTGGGGATTGTGAGCTAAAGGTTGGGGTGAGTTGCATCTAAAAATCAAGTTCAGAGTGCATACTATCTGCACCTGATTAATCTCGTCCTGCGTGGCTTTGAGGGACTTGATGATGGTCTCCAGCTGGATCTTGCCGGCCTGTAGACTCTGTTCCAGCTGACCTTCCTCCTGCTGCAGCCGACACAGGTCTGCTTTAGCCCGAGTCAGTTCCTCCTCCTGATTCAGCAGGTCAGACTCCTGAGAATGGATCTGGCTCTGAAGAGATGAGATCTAACACACACACACACACAGAACTTTATGGTTAATATTGTTCCTTTAGTTTTGTCCTAGAGCTAGAACTGTTAATGTAGTGTCTATAATCATACTGGTCCACCTAATGCAATCGGCTGGCCAGAGGTCTGCACAGGCATGACTGGCCATGTCTGAGGGAAGGGGATGGAGGGCGCCCTGTCCAGTGCACTCCTGCCCTGGTCCAGCGTTTCACGGCAAAAACAGACCCACTGTGACCCTGATCAGGATATAGTGGTATAGTATTTATGCAAACATATTGTATACACAATTTTAACCTCAGCATTGTCAATCCAGTGCAGTAAAGGGAGCAAACTTACATAATCAAGTTACATATCGAATTGTTTACAGTTAAACTTTCCTATAATTTATCATATATACTTGCACATGTCTGACATATTTAATGAAAGAAGACTTCAGAACATGGGCGGCTCTGTGACTGCCGCCTCACAGCAAGAATGTCCTGGGTTCGATCCGGGTCCTTTCTGTGCGGAGTTTGCATGTTCTCCCTGTGTCTGCGTGGGTTTCCTCCGGGAGCTCCGGTTTCCTCTCACAGTCCAAAAACATGCAGTCAGGTTAACTGGAGACACTTAATTGGCCTATAGGTGAATGGGTGTGTGTATGTGTGTGTGCCCTGCCATGGACTGGCGTCCCGTCCAGGGTGTTCCTGTGTGCCTTGCGCCCATTGAAAAGCTGGGACGGGCTCCAGCACCCCCCTGCGACCCTGACTGGATAAGCGGTTAAAAAAGTGAGTGAGTGAGACTTCAGAAAAAACAACCGTTAAAAGAAGTGGGCACAGGGTCTTAAAGATGACACAGTGAGGGTCAAAAACTTAATAATAACCCAAAACAAATGCTCAGCTTTACACTACTTTTAGCTTATGAAGCAGCAGCTTTTTTTCTGTCCAAGTATTGACAAAGCAACCAGTTTCATCAGGAACACGTTCAATGTGAGTTTTAGAAAGATGCAGTAAACAACAACGTTTTAAAGCAACAGTGTGAGCGATGGTGACACCTGCTGGTTTAAATACAGACACTGATGGTTAAAGTACAGTTATTAACACAGTTTGGCAAGACAAAACAAAATGTGCACTTAAAAACAGAAATATTTGATTATGATAGAACTTACATTGATGTCTGTTAATGGTAGAGGACACATTTACAGCACAAAACATTGATGCTGATCAGGGGTGTCCAAACTTTTGCATCAGATAATATAGTGTTACCTAATACAAGATAGATGTAGTTTTATCTAAGCACCTAAAACCATGAGGCCTGCGATCACCGTGTTCAGACTCACCATCTGAGATTCCTCCTGACACTTCTGCCTCACTTCATTCAGCATGTCCTCCAGCTTGGCCTTCTGCTGGTCCATCTCGTCCAGCCGGTCCTGAGCGTCCTGTTTCTGAGCTTCCAGTTCCTGCAGGCTGCACGTCTCTCTGTCCAGGTCATTCTGCATCTCCTGGACATCACAGCCAGCAGACGTACAAAATGAACAATTAAAATGAGTTTCGTGGAGTCTGACAGGAGAATGTGTTCATATGTAGAAAGGAAAGAAAGCTCCAGGCAAGAGCTTCACATTAATCAAATTATTACGTGTTGATTTATGTTGCTCCTGCTTGGTTGGTATGCAAACCTGCAGCATCACTGGATATTTGATATGATCACAGTTTTCCAACAGCAGAAACAAAACCAGTTCTTTAACTGAATGATCTCTACCAACGCTGGCGAGTGGAACGTTATAATCAGCTAATTTTCCAAAGCTCCTTTACCTGAACCTCAGTAGTCTTGTGTCTGATGGCCTCCTCGGCTTCTCTGATGTCCTGCTCTAGCATGTATTTCTCCCTGACATTCACACACACACACACACACACACACACACAGAGGACAAAAACTCCATGTTAGACACACATTACTGCAGCGCGTACAACGTGCCCCCTACACACAAAGAAAAAAAATAAACTAAAAGCATAAAAATTAGGAGAGAGAGACAGAAAGAGAGGGAGAGAGAGAGAGAGATTTACCTGAGAAAGTCCCAGTGAGTTAAAGCGAGTGTGCTGTGGCAGCATGAGGAGGAATAAGTGGCAAAAAACAAAAGATTTCATAAAACACCCGAGTTAAGAGGTGGACGCTCATGTGAAGGTGAGGCGGTGAGGAGGAGAAACGTATTCACGGGTCACCGGGATCAAACGCTCAGTTTTACCTTGCTGTTAGGTTCTGAAGAAGCGGCTTTGTTTTCTCCTCACATATATCTACAAGGCAACCAGTTCCAACAGGAACACGTTCACTGTGGGTTTAAAATGGTGTACTCAACAACAAGTGGGAAACTTTACAGATGGCTGAAGGAGGAATGATGTGTAGAATAAAAAGGGCCACATGTAGACGAGCCACCAGCAAGCCATGTGAGCAGCAAAAGATACAGAGATAAGTGTGTTTAATGCAAGTTTTAGGTACAAAATTTATATATAGCGTAGTCAATTTGTCTTCCGCTGCTGGGGGATCTCCATTTATTTGCAGCTGAAGAGGGTATATTGCTGCTCACGCCTCCTCCGACCCACGCACAGCCCTTAAAGGAACCCTTTTCCACTCATGCACTCCGCTCAGGCACCTCTATCCACCAATCAGTCCTTACACAGCATTTTGAAGACCCTGCATGGGTGGTGGATGATTCATGTAGAGTATAGCTCGTCACTCCATACTGGATATGGCTCTCTGTGAGACTTCATGGCTGGTAGGTGAGTAGTAGTAGCAGTAGTATTTGTTGTTATTGCCATATCAGCATCTACAGATACATTCATGGCGTATACTTGGTGATGTTTGTGCTGCAGATGCAAACAATGACTAAGATCTAAATTCTGATGTACCAGACAGTAACTCATAATTTTGTTGGGTATATACAGTGTATCACAGAAGTGAGTACACCCCTCACATTTCTGCAGATATTTAAGTATATCTTTTCATGGGACAACACTGACAAAATGACACTTTGACACAATGAAAAGTAGTCTGTGTGCAGCTTATATAACAGTGTAAATTTATTCTTCCCTCAAAATAACTCAATATACAGCCATTAATGTCTAAACCACCGGCAACAAAAGTGAGTACACCCCTTAGTGAAAGTTGCTGAAGTGTCAATATTTTGTGTGGCCACCATTATTTTCCAGAACTGCCTTAACTCTCCTGGGCATGGAGTTTACCAGAGCTTCACAGGTTGCCACTGGAATGCTTTTCCACTCCTCCATGATGACATCACGGAGCTGGCGGATATTCGAGACTTTGCGCTCCTCCACCTTCCGCTTGAGGATGCCCCAAAGATGTTCTATTGGGTTTAGGTCTGGAGACATGCTTGGCCAGTCCATCACCTTTACCCTCAGCCTCTTCAATAAAGCAGTGGTCGTCTTAGAGGTGTGTTTGGGGTCATTATCATGCTGGAACACTGCCCTGCGACCCAGATTCCGGAGGGAGGGGATCATGCTCTGCTTCAGTATTTCACAGTACATATTGGAGTTCATGTGTCCCTCAATGAAATGTAACTCCCCAACACCTGCTGCACTCATGCAGCCCCAGACCATGGCATTCCCACCACCATGCTTGACTGTAGGCATGACACACTTATCTTTGTACTCCTCACCTGATTGCCGCCACACATGCTTGAGACCATCTGAACCAAACAAATTAATCTTGGTCTCATCAGACCATAGGACATGGTTCCAGTAATCCATGTCCTTTGTTGACATGTCTTCAGCAAACTGTTTGAGGGCTTTCTTGTGTAGAGACTTCAGAAGAGGCTTCCTTCTGGGGTGACAGCCATGCAGACCAATTTGATGTAGTGTGCGGCGTATGGTCTGAGCACTGACAGGCTGACCCCCCACCTTTTCAATCTCTGCAGCAATGCTGACAGCACTCCTGCGCCTATCTTTCAAAGACAGCAGTTGGATGTGACGCTGAGCACGTGCACTCAGCTTCTTTGGACGACCAACGCGAGGTCTGTTTTGAGTGGACCCTGCTCTTTTAAAACGCTGGATGATCTTGGCCACTGTGCTGCAGCTCAGTTTCAGGGTGTTGGCAATCTTCTTGAAGCCTTGGCCATCTTCATGTAGCGCAACAATTCGTCTTTTAAGATCCTCAGAGAGTTCTTTGCCATGAGGTGCCATGTTGGAACTTTCAGTGACCAGTATGAGAGAGTGTGAGAGCTGTACTACTAAATTGAACACACCTGCTCCCTATGCACACCTGAGACCTAGTAACACTAACAAATCACATGACATTTTGGAGGGAAAATGACAAGCAGTGCTCAATTTGGACATTTAGGGGTGTAGTCTCTTAGGGGTGTACTCACTTTTGTTGCCGGTGGTTTAGACATTAATGGCTGTATATTGAGTTATTTTGAGGGAAGAATAAATTTACACTGTTATATAAGCTGCACACAGACTACTTTTCATTGTGTCAAAGTGTCATTTTGTCAGTGTTGTCCCATGAAAAGATATACTTAAATATCTGCAGAAATTTGAGGGGTGTACTCACTTCTGTGATACACTGTATATGATAGAAATCAGCACCCCCTAGTGTGTGTGCCCCAGAAATTAGGTTATGGGACTGACATTCTCTATTAGCAATACGATCTTGCCCTTACATTTACATTTTCAGCATTTAGCAGCCGCTTTTATCCAGAACGACTTACCGCACTGTGACAGTATACCGTCCAAGCAATTGAGCGCCTTGCTCAAGGGCTCAACAGCAGCAACCAAGCAGTGGTGGGGTTCGAACCAGTGACCTTCTGATTACTAATCCAGTACCTTAACCACTAGGCTACTACACCCTTAAGTTCCAGTATTATGCTGACATCAGTACAATCAGAGCAACAGCTTTGGCACGCTGCACCAGAGCTGTCTGTCTCTAAACCTGGTTCTGGGGTTGTTTAGGTCTCAGATTAGACACTGAATTTCACTAAACAAACATAAGATGGTCGAGCACCGAGTGCACGAGTATGTCGCTATAAAATTCCAGGGTAAATCTGTACTGAAGATGTAAATAAAATGAGCTGAGAGTAAACAAACCTCTGCAGCTGAGCGATCTCCTGACTGATATCATCCAGTTCCTTAATCCCAGTGAACTCGCCAGACCCAACAGAACTGGAACTGTCCTAAACAGAATAAAGAAATACACAAACTGTTTAGCCAAACTGTCCACAGTTACCACCAAACACTAAATCACAGGCAGGACACGAGGGCAGAGCGCCACACAGGAAACTATCGGAACAGAAGGAGAAAAGCGGACACCTCCGTGGTTCCACAAAGTCGGAACAGGCAGGGAACAACACAGGACCCACTGGAATCACGCAAATGCTTTTCTGCACAACACTGCCACTAAGGCTACCAAAAGCATTTGTTCATTTAGGTTTTGTGAGGAATCTACATACCCAAGACTTGTATTTAATTGTCTAAGTAAAACGTCAGCAGCATTGAATGTGGGAAAGAAAAATGTTTAATAAGCTCACTGTTAAACTTCTGTATCATCAATATAGCACCAAAAGTTAGCACTTCAAGTCGTTTGTGATTTTAATAGTTTCATAGCAAATGGCTGCAGTTGTTTACACATAAAACCACTAGACAAATTACATTTGTTACACATTAAATGCACAATGACATTTGAAACTTTGAGGCTTTGGCCTGACAGACTGAGCCAGTCATGTTTGTGTAGACGCCCAGCCAGCCAACAGCAACGCTGAGATTCTAACCTGTGGTGTGTTAATGTAACAGACCTCTGTGCCACTTCAGCGCCCATATAATTACAGTTTTGGTTTCTTTTTTTAAAGGCCATCAATTGTGAATGACCTGTGCATTAATAACATAAAAATATCTATATAAAGGTCAGCACTGTTCTGCATTACATTAATATGTGTTTTCAACTAAAAGGACTTTAAGTTTTAACACCATGTTTAACACATTGGTGTCATTTAATGGCAGTAATAGGTATTATGTATGTGTCTTCATATTTTGGTCCATATTATATGTTCATTTTTATTTTATGGTTGCAAGGTAGGTTAAAAGTCTTCTTGTGTTCAACTAAAAGGACTAATAACTGGACTCACTCTGCGCATCTCTGTCAGGGCTGCCATCTCCGAACCCACAGGAGTCGTGTAACCAGGTAGATTCTGCATAAAAAGATTTAAAAAAACTTAAAATAACAATATAAGTCAGGGTCAAGGTGGGGCTTTGAGAACTTAATTTCTTATACTTACAGGGGTTCCCCTCTCTGAGGGAGGGATCATTTCAGGAGTCAGGGTCTGTGGAGGGTCCAATCCTTTGCTCACTTTCTGCTGAATAAAGTGCATAGCCAGGGAAAACTGCTCCCGGGTCAGCTTGCCTATCTGCCGTGTGTCTGCCAAAGCCCTAAATAAAGAGTAGAGACGTGTGTCATTATTTCATTTATTTATTTATTTATTTATTTGTTTGTCTTTAATACTTGCTTCATCCCAATCTTTTCCCAAGTCCTGACCTTAAAATCAATAATATATAGACTGTAGTGAAAAATTGCTGTTATCAAGCTTTTGATAACAGTTTAAAAGTAGATTTGTCACAGAGCCAACTAGAGGTCACCAGATGCTTGTTATTAAAAGTGGATGATCACAGTGAAAGGAGCTAAGCACCTAAAAACTAAAATGAGGCGTGGCCTGGGTTTATATTTAACCTAGCAGATTGTATCACATTTTTAGGAAACCCAAAATCATAAACAAAAAAAGTAAAGTTGCAGAAACTGAAATCTTCACAAAATTAAGACATCAATATGCAAAGTGAGAAGTGTTTTTAGCAGCAGCTACTCAGTACATCTCACCATATATGTGCCAGCATGTTCTGTGAAAGGCCTGACTGTATGAAGATCTCTTTCACTTCTTGGCCGCTAACAAACCCGTCAAGGTCGGCGTCGGTTTTGAGGAAGATGTCGTCGTATCGTCCTCTGTCCGCCACTGGCACCACCCAGTTCACAGAATGCTAGTGATACAATCGGATAAGAACCATTAAAGGAAACTGATTAATAATGAAAAGGGCTTTTAGCAGTCTAGTACACGCTATAACGGTGCTGCACGTAAAACAATACTCATCAATACAGTATTCATTACTAAAAGCAGGCCAGGATTTTTGATGGGATCATTAAAAATTGATAACTCTTCAACAGGCATTATGAGTGTGTACCTGTATGAATATGGAGGAGTGTGTTTAGGGAAGTGGCTGTAAAGTGTGTATGCCCCCGTTTCCCAAAATGGTAATGAGCGTACATTAAAGAATGAATGTTATTTCAGTTTAAATGTCAAAAATAGCAATAAGAATTTTCTCTGCATGAAAACAAATCCATGCAAACACTTTATCTCTAATAAAAGCACAGCCCTTCAACTCTGTAAACTGTAAGCTGCATAAGGCTGCTGTGTTTAAAAGAATTAAATAGTTAGGAGTGTGCGCCCACGTAAATTAGAATGGTGGGAGTGTGTAGTACCTGTGTAGATTTGAGGGTGTGTTTAGGCGACAGGCTTCCTGCGCTGTTTAGGGAGTTCATGCTGCCGTGTGAGGGTGTCGAACGCAGACTGTCTTTAGGTGGTGGCGGGCTGCCCGGCAACATGGGGGCCATGCCAGCCAACGAGGCCCCTGACTTCTTTCGTTTTGATGGTGGGATAAGAGAAGAGGGCAGGACGGAGGGAACAGGCTCTTTCTCTAGTGCCCTGTACACTAGGTGCATGGCCTAGAGGACAAAGAATGAGTTCTATTACACAGTTTTAATAAAGTTTGATGTTACATACAAGTGACGGACAAATGGATGAATGATGATTAATTGAAAATAATAAAACAATTCTCACCACTGCAAACTCGTCCCTGTCCAAGTGTCCGTCTTTATCTATATCACTTAGATCCCAAACCTGGTAAAATAACAATTTATACTCAAGTCAAACTAAATAATGTGTGTTATATATACACACACACACACACACAAGAAACCTAGTTAAAATTAGTTCAGGTTTATGAATAAAGCATTTTACCTTTCCTAAAACATCCACGGGCAGCTTGGAGTTCATGAGAACTGGTTTGACCTTTTCCCCTGATAGTAACCCATTCACTGGTACGAGACTGTCAAAAATACCATCAAACTTGTTCTTCTCTTCAGGCTGAAAATGAGACAAACACAGTAGATGGAAATCTAGGCTCTTGAATTAAAGCCTTTCTAATCTGACAGCCCCCACCCCTCATTTTTGGATGCTCCTAACTTTAGGGGTCACTGATCCACATACAGGATTTGGCATCGTTTTGATGCTGGATGCACTGAGAATGCACCGACAACTGCACCTCCCAACAGCTAGGCTGTTTAGCATTATAATCAGTCACCCAAACCACCTGCATGTCCTCCCTCATCGCTTCCATAAACATCCTCCCTGGCCTTCCTCTCCTTCTCCTGCTGCCTGCCAGCTCCATACTCCCAAAATAATCCTGTACCTGGCCAAACCATCTTAATCTCACTTCCCTAACATTTTCCTATCTGTCGGACATTAATGGTACTGCAATTTTTTAAACAGCACGGCTGGCCTGTGGGGAAAAAATCCCTACAAATGTATCTATAGGGCATTGCTGCTAACCCATACCAATGACGTCTACGGAAGTGTGTCCTCCCTGTAGCTATTTATAGACTGTTTTCTGTCATTTATTGGTTTTTCTGTGGACTGGCGTAAATATTTTGTCTGTGCTGTTCATCTAATAACCTCGTTCTTAAATCATCCTAGAAAATAAACTAATAATATGATGACAATGTTAACTTACCCGAACAGCCCAGTGGCTGTCCGTTGGAGGTGGACCACTTAATGATGGGCTACTCGAGTCCTTCTGTAATACAAAATCCTCGATATATTAGCTGTCAGTCCACTAAGAAATATGCTGTTAAAAAGCTAGATGATTTACTGTATAGATTACTTTATAGCACAAAAGTGCATGAAGCACAATGTTTCTGTCTTGAAAACAAAATTCAGCCATACTCAATGCTTACAAATTTCGGAGGGGGCACTGTAAGGCTCAGACTGGTGAGACAGACCTCCTGGCCACTCTGTGCACAGGCCACAAGCCGCAGAGCAACATAAAACCCCTACGAACATGAACACAGACCAGCTTGTTTATTTATGCACACAATCAGTAATGCAAAACGTTTATAATTCTGTAAGAGAGCAACATCTGCTCAACCTGTTTGTCCAAGAAACCTTTTGCATCTGGATCAGCCAGGTCCCAGATCTGTAAGAGAAGTGAAAACCACCAACTTACCGTCTTTCCTATCGCTCTTTTGTTTTAGATCTTTAAACAAAAACACATGTGAAGTACAGTTTTAAATCATCATAACATGTATTTAAACAGGATATGCATGGAAAAGTGTCATTGTAATAACTGGTTGTTTCACAGCAGCAACAACTGTAACCATGTGCTTCTGATAACTGGAGATTTTGTGCACCACTGGAGTAAGTTTGTCTTTGACAAATAAACTCTGACACACCTTTCCCAGAGTAATATCAGGTAGGCCTGATTTCTTTAGGAACATGGCAGCTTCTGTAGGTCCTACTCGTCCAGTGTTTCCTGGATCCACCTGTTAAAACAGATTCAAATAAATAAACACACCACTGAGCCTTTCCATGTCCCGGTATACAACATTCTAATGTCCAGACATGTTTATAATAGTGTATGTCTGTCAAACTCATTTCTAAGCAAAAGATTAAATCAATGTTATTACATGTATGGTAATTAAAAGTATGGTAAATGAAAAACCTTCTGTATCATCAATCATTCAGCACTCAATCACCTTGTAAATTATTCCAAACTACAAAACAGAGGTTTAATAAATGGGTTTTATTAGTGCAGCATAACCTACCTGTCGGTAATAATTTTCATACATTGGGTTCCCACCTGACAGCTGTTAAAGAAAAAATTATAATTTACATTATTAAGCAAAAAGAATTGACATTATCACAAGCAGAGCTGACTGATATCTGTATATATAACTGCAAAGGCTACAGCAAATTATTTTAATTATTATTTTAACCTTATTAAACCATTTATTGAGCCCCATGCCCTGTGGATGGGAGCAAATATATACATAAATATATATATACACAAAAATATAGTCATTATATGGTTCAAGCTGCCAGTTTGCCACTGTTGGGCCCCTGAGCACAGCCCTTAACCCTCAATTGATTAGACGATATACTGTCACAGTACTGTAAGTCTCTTGGATAAAGACGTCTGCTAAATGCCGAAAATGTAAATGAGTCAACATGAGAAGCATCACAGCATCAAGATGCATCCACCACACAGGAACCAGGGTCCCGGGGACTTGATCATTATGCAAGAAGCACAAGAGATAAAACGACAGGGTGGTGCCGCACCACACAGCATCTTAGTTTCCAGTCAATGCTTGTAAGTTTGGCATGTTCTTTTCTTGCGTTTCTTGTAGGTGAGGTGTTCCTTTATTATACATTGCACCAAATTAAGATTAAGTAGCTTATTCTTATTATTATTATTATTATTATTATTATTATTACTGGTTACACAAGATTCATCTGTTCAAGTTTAATATTACACACAGTCATGGACAATTTTGTATCTCCAGTTCACCTCACTTCCTCCCGGAGGAAACCCACATAGACACGGGGAGAACATGCAAAATCCACACAGAAAGGACCCGGACCGCTCCATCTGGAAATCAAACCCAGGACCTTCTTGCTGTGAGGCGACAGTGCTACCCACTGAGCCACCATGCCGCCCCCATTCATTATATAAATAAGATAAATATATAAGTGATAGCTTATATATGGCCAGTGATAGCTCAGTGGTTAAGGTACTGGACTAGTAGACAGAAGGTTGCCGGTTCAAGCCCCACCACCACCAAGTTGCCACTGTTGGGTCCCTGAGCAAGACCCTTAACCCTCAATTGCTCATCGTGTTCAGCTCATTGTGTAAGTCGCTTTGGATAAAAGCGTCTGCTAAATGCTGAAAATGTAAATGTAAAATGTAAATATAAGAAGGTTTTGTGTGTGGCTTAGAATCTCTAAATACAGCTTGTGTACAGAGTCGGCACCTGCGCATTCTTACTTAGTAGAGATCTGTAGCCGAAACTCTCAACTGGAATAATAATTATTATTATTATTTATTAGGATTTTAACGTCATGTTTTACACTTTGGTTACAATCATGACAGGAACGGTAGTTACTGGTTACACAAGGCTCATAAGTTCAAGTTTAATGTCGAACACAGTCATGGACAATTTAGTGTCTCCAATTCACCTCACTTGCACGTCTTTGGACTGTGGGAGGAAACCCACACAGACACGGGGAGAACATGCAAACTCCACACAGAAAGGACCCAGATCTCTCCATCTGGGAATCAAACCCAGGACCTTCTTGCTGTGAGGAGACAGTGCTACCCACTGAGCCACTGCACAGGATGCATCACTGCCATCCGCAATCATGACCAGAATGATGTGGTTAGTGTAAAGTAACTGAATCAGGACTGCAGGTACAACTACGTTAGGTGTGTCTGATAAACTGGCACTTCGGATATCAAAGGTATAGCAACTCTACATGTTAAATAAGATATAACGAATGTCAATAAATAACAAAATAAAATGATAAAACACACACACACACACATACATACATATACACACACATCAGCTTCGTTCACTATAAACCACCTCTTTTCGACACATACTGGTGTATGAGCTGCTTTAAAGCATTCAACGGCAATAACAGTTAAGGTTAATGCAATGTTTATAGTGTTTGCGGTTACATAATGAGCTTAAAATAGAACTTTATTCCTCTTCATGTTATACAGTTAAGTAGAAATGTTACCAAAATGATAAATATTGCAAATACTGGATAAGTCTGCTACATTCTGCAGGCGATTAGCTGACTAGCTGGCTAACACCGTTAGCTTTCATCCATAAGGACCACAGCAATTTGAATAAACCAGACACATTTAATCACCTAATTATTTATCCAAACAATATTTGAATTATTTAATGAATATACTCGGCGTATATAAATATAATGTTAGCCCTATAAGCTTGTTTTAGATCATATTTACCTGAGTAAAGGTGGTGAGCGCTGCCATTTTCCCTGTTGCTCCGGGAACCACGGGCGACTGCAGCGTTATTTTCCCACCTGTTTTGCGGCAAATTCGACCTCCCATACCAGGATTGGCTAATAGCCGTAGCCTTCTTAACTTCTTATTGGTTGATGGCGCCGCAGCAGACCAATCATAAGCCAATCAGAGGGTAAGAGGTGGGATTTGTATGAAAACGGGTGGGAAACAAAACTAACAGGATTAAGCTCTGCCAGCCTGCCAGCTTCTCGTCTGCTTCCAATTTACCAGACAGGCGTCCCACACTGAGAATGAACTGGCTGCTTAGACACAAGCACAGTGCAATGTTTTATTGATTTACAGTTTTAAATAAGATATATATGGAGGACGGGGACGGGGCGTCAGTCCATCGCAGGGCAGACACGCATACACACACACACACACACACACACACACACACACACACACACACACACATTCATGTATAGGGCATTTCACTGTCTCCAATTAATCTGGCTGCATGTTTTTGGAGACGCTCCGGTTTCCTCCCACAGTCCAAAGACGTGTCCATGACTGTGTTTGATATTAAACTTGTGAACTGATGAACCTTGTGTAATGAGTAGCTACTGTTTCCTGTCATTAATGTAACCAAAATGTAAAACGTGACGTTAAAATCCTAATAAATAAATAAACAAACATAATGGCTTATTAAGCCATACTGGGGCGGCACGGTGGCTAGGTGGGTAGCACTGTCGCCTCACAGCAGGAAGGTCCTGGGTTCGATCCCCAGGTGGGGCGGTCCGGGTCCTTTCTGTGTGGAGTTTGCATGTTCTCCCCGTGTCTGCGTGGGTTTACTGCGGGTGCTCCGGTTTCCTCCCACAGTCCAAAGACGTGCAAGTGAGGTGAATTGGAGATACAAAATTGTCCATGACTGTGTTTGATATTAAACTTGTGAACTGATGAATCTCGTGTAATGAGTAACTACCGTTCCTGTCATGAATGTAACCAAAGTGTAAAAGATGACGTTAAAATCCTAATAAACAAATATAATGGCTTATTAAGCTGTACTGTAATTGAGTAGTGTTCGGGTGGGCGGTGCTAATTTTTTAAGGATTTCTTATTGGTCGAGCGGGGCGGTGCTGTGCTGCTATTGGTTGAGAGTTGCGGCCCGCCATTGGAGCCTGGAAACAGCGCCACAATTTACTTTTGAGTCTGTTTGTGTTTACAGTGAAACTCGGTTCATGTTACACTGAGAGACGCGCCGTCCGCGACACCGAGTTCAGTCAACTATTAACTAACTCACCGCGCTGGATCTTTACCGCCCATTAAACCGCGCATGATGCTGGAAGTTGAGCAGTTGTTGTTATTTGAGACATTCTGCTCACAGTGTTAGAGGAACCTGAGTGCTGCTGCTGTTAGCTTAGCCGGTTAGCTGCTCTGGGTGGAGCAGAGTGGTTCAACGTTACACTGAAAATGCAAAATACATCCAACGTTAACAGAAATAAAACGGTAAGTTAAACGCATTAAATATTGTAGTTGCATATTAAATCTAACTGTTACTGTACATTTGTTTACAAGCTAATAAAGTGCTAACATGCTATTCTGCTAGCTTGACGTGCTACGTACACCGTTTCGTGCATTTTAACTTCATGTGAACTGCATGTCAATGTAACCATGCAGCATCTGGAATGATGGTCTGATTTCTAGAATGTATCACCTCCGTCTCAAGCCTCAATGTGTTTAATTTCAAAAGATCCGTTTAAAATTAAAAGCCACTGACTTGGAATGGTATGTACGGAACACTGTTAAAGTGCTGGTAACAGTAATCCGCACAGGACAATTTAGGCTTAATTCTACAACAAGGGCTTCAAATCTTTATTTTCTGTACACTTTAAACCACGTTTATCTCCCTTAGGTGTTCCTGACAATTTTAATTGGTTCGATCCCCAAGTGGGGCGGTCCAGGTCCTTTCTGTGTGGAGTTTGCATGTTCTCCCTGTGTCCATGTGGGTTTCCTCCGGGCGCTCCGGTTTCCTCCCACAGTCCAACAACATGCAAGTGAGGTGAATTGGAGACACAAAATCGTCCATGACTGTGTTCGATGTAACCTTGTGAACTGATGAATCTTGTGTAATGAGTAACTACCGTTCCTGTCATGAATGGAACCAAAGTGTAAAACATGACGTTAAAATTGTAATAAACAAATAGTTAGCCAAACATGTCTGTATTAGATGCTTGACAGCACTGCTGGGAATTTGAACACAGGATCTCTGTGATTGTGGGCTAGTGTAATTTACCACAGCACCACCCGGGAGCCTGCAAACATTACATCTATATTTAAAAGAATGCCTGAAAATGTTGTAAAGGTCATACATGAACCCCATATCATTATGCCTTAGGAAGAACGATTTCCAGCATGGTGAGATTTACTAAACTACTAACTATAAATGCTGACATGAACTAAGTTGCAATTAAAGTATAAAAAACATACTGCTTGTCAGTCATGAACTAAATCTAATAAATACATTGTGTAAGTACAGCAGGTTTTTGTGTAAAGCATTATAATGACGTCTTTTTTTTAATCCGCTACGTCACAGTGAAGAATGAATCACATTCAGGTGAATTTGCGAGGTTTGCCCTCCCACGTACTGGATGCAGTGTGCAGACCAGATACTCTACAAAATAACAGGTAATGACAAATAATCTTAGACTCATATAAAGGATGCTTTTTATTTTAAATGCCAATTTTAAATTTGATTCCATTGTCATTTTATTTTGAAGGTCACCGGAGAGCATCATCACTCCTCTGACGTTTCCCAAATCTAAAATGCACCTTTGGGATCCGACGCCTACTGGCACTTGTGTCAATCTCCACCTTTCCTTTTATAGGTGAGCGACTTTAATTTACAATAATGACTGGATAAAATAAATGTAAGCATGTTAGGGTTAAGGACCTTGTTCAAGGGCCAAGCAGTGCCTGTGTGTGTGTGTTAATCTGGGCGAGGCCAGTAGCGCCGGTGGAAGGATGCCGGTTGCTGGGTGACAGGTAGGCATAATGCTCTCATCACTCTTCCTGCGCTCCCGTGACATCGGGAGTGGCCCTGGGTGCCGCCGGCGACTGCCGCTTGAGCCGCCAGTCTTGCGCGGATCCTAAAGCGCAAATGTGAACAACTATATATCTCTGTATCATAAAACTCCTCTCATGGTTTTAACACCTTTTTTTTTAATAAGAATGTTTTAAAACATACAAATGGCACGCCATAGAGATGGCTCTAAATACAAAGCTTATATTGGCGATAAAACTCAACCAACCAACCTAAAGCGCCATCCTTCATGCCTCTGTTGCATGCATAAAGAGATGAACCTGCAGCTTAACGATCTCTCGTCCAGTACTATAACCACTAAGCCACCGCTCCATAGTTTACTGAATCAGAAGACTGATCACTTCTCAATGGTTAGACTAGTTTTAAAATGTTTATAAATGTTCAGAACTAAAATATTCTAAGGAAAAATGTGTAAGTAAAGCTGGAAAATGATTTAACAAGTAAGATAGCATGACTTGTGTGTATGTATGTGTATTTATTGCTTCTTGTATTTCAGAAAACCCAGGCTTCTTCTCACGGAGAAGGCTTTACGTTTGGCTCACCGTCATGCACGGCAGAGCAAAAAGCCTCAGTTTTCATGTTTCCTGATTGGCACATTAGCTGTGGACAGTGGTGAGTGCACTTGCTTTTTGTATCCAGCTTTCGCAGAGCATCAAAATCGGCTCTGCCTTTATATCCCGTTCGTTCTTTGTAGACGAGGAGGGTGTGACTGTAACCCTGGATCGATTCGACCCTGGCAAAGTGCAGCCCGGCGGGACTACAAAGGCCCCGACGGCTCCCCTCCCCGGGGACGTTCTGGTGCCGTGCTCGTTTGACGTGCAGCCTGTTCCCGACAGCACGGTCTACTCCGCAGATGACTTTGACATCTCGTTTAAGGCAGGTTATTATGATGTTATCTTACCCTGTGTGGGTCTTCTTGTGCCCGTCATGCTGGATCAGTAGAATCCGATTCGCACACATTGTATTCGTAGTAGTGACGTCGCTGCTTGCTCTTTACTCAGTGGGGTGTCATCGCGCATTATAGCAGTAATGAAGCGTCACCACGGCGGTTACCACAACCCGTCATTAGCAGCTGCCCTGACTGTAAATTGCTCTTACCTTTGTAAGGGGCAATTATTACCACAATAGCACTAGCTGTTCCTCAGTGAAGCAGACGGGTCTGTTTTATTTACACTAGCCACAGAATCTGGCTGAATCATTACAAAGAGCAGGTGTACACACACATGTTATGTATGTTCAGCTCTGTTAATAATCACTCCTGTTATATTCCAAATGATTAAGAATAAAAATGAAAATTTGAAATGGACCCACAATATAAAGACAAGGACAACAAGCAGATTTAAGCAATACATTTACTTTGAGCAGACGCTTTTATCCAAAATGACCTACAGTACTGTGACAGAATACAGTCTGAGCAATTGAGGGTTAGGGGCCTTGCTCAAGGGCCCAACTGTGACAACCTGGCAGTGGTGGGGCTTGAACCAGCCACGTTTTTGATTTCTAGCCCAGTACCTAAACCGCTAGGGTACAACATTTGACAGACGCTTTTATCCAAAGCGACTTACAATAAAGACTGAACACAATTTGAGCAATTGAGGATTAAGGACCTTGCTCAGGGGTCCAACAGTAGCAACTTATTAGTCCAGAACTTTAACCACTGAGCTACCACTTCCCATAATACAGATCCTGCCATAAGATGACCCAAATGTGTTAAACATGGCATTTAAATCCAAACAAACACCCTAAATGAATGTTCTGAGCACTAGAGTTAGGCACTTTTAAGCTGTTTGTTAATTTTTGGGACAGGATTTAGGTATATATGAGTAATAAATGCATGTAAATACTGTTATAAGCAGCAGTAGCTTAGCTACTAAGATTTACGTGACCGGAAGGTTGGAGGATCACGTCCCAGGATAGACCAAAAACACATTTAGGCCCTTGAGTGCGATCCTTATCCTACATTTGTCAGCTACATGCTTGTTTGCTTGTAAGATATTGGGGGGGAAAAAGTGTTGTTAGGCTTTAGGGTAAATGTTGCAGTATTAAAAACAATTAAAACGGAGTTGTATTTCTTGTTTGTATTAACATTTTAAAGACTTTCTTTTGCTCTCTGCCTTCCAGATGCTGGAGCATTGCTGCAGCAACAGAGAGACGCTGGAACTGTCTAAGCTGGTGAACCTGCGAGCTCGCTTCAGCTGTGTGGAGAACATGGACAGACTGAGCTTCAGCCTGCACTGGGCCGGCGTGACGCTGGCCGACTCTCTGCAGGCTGTTCCCGTTCGTGCACTTCCCATCATCCCTACTGCACTAGCCAGGAACCTGAGCAGCTTATCCAGCATGGCACAACCAGTACACTCACAGTCAGTCGGGAGAAAACGAGGGTGAGCGAACAAACACTGGCTTAGCTGAAATCATCTCAACACAAGTCTATTTGGTTACATTATTATTATTATTATTATTATGTTTTAAGTGTTATCGTTAGATGGATGGATGGATGGATGGATAGATTGATGGATGGATAGATTGATGGATAGATGGATGGATGGATGGATGGATAGATTAATGGATGGATGGATGGATGGATGGATTGATGGATGGATGGATGGATGGATGGATGGATGGATAGATAGATGGATGGATGGATGGATGGATGGATGGATGGATGGATAGATGGATGGATGGATGGATGGATGGATGGATAGATTGATGGATGGATGGATAGATTAATGGATGGATGGATAGATGGATGGATGGATGGATGGATGGATGGATGGATAGATTGATGGTTGGATAGATTGATTGATGGATGGATGGATGGATGGATGGATAGATTAATGGATGGATGGATGGATGGATAGATTGATGGTTGGATAGATTGATGGTTGGATAGATTGATTGATGGTTGGATAGATTGATTGATGGATGGATGGATGGATGGATGGATGGATGGATAGATTAATGGATGGATGGATGGATAGATAGATGGATGGATAGATAGATGGATGGATGGATAGATTGATGGATGGATGGATTGATGGATGGATGGATGGATGGATGGATGAATGGATAGATTGATGGATGGATAGATTGATGGATGGATGGATGGATAGATTAATGGATGGATGGATGGATAGATAGATGGATGGATAGATAGATGGATGGATGGATTGATGGATGGATGGATGGATGAATGGATAGATAGATAGATGGATGGATGGATGGATGGATGGATGGATAGATTGATGGATGGATGGATGGATAGATTGATGGATGAATGGATAGATTGATGGATGGATAGATAGATAGATAGATTGATGGATGAATGGATAGATTGATGGATGGATAGATAGATAGATTGATGGATGGATGGATGGATAGATTGATGGATGGATGGATGGTTAGATGGATGGATGGATGGATAGAGTAGTGAGTAGGCTGCCACTCGCTGCAGCACCGTAAGTGTATACATGCTAATATGGTAACTAGTGGTATAGATCTAATGTTCACAATGAAGGCAATTTAGCTGCAGCGTGTGGAAAAAATTTGAGATTGCACAAATATTTCTGCTCTTTCATTTCATTTTTATTAACCGCTTTATCCTGGTCAGGGACGTAGTGGGGCTAGCCCCCCACCACTGAGATCTGGCGTCTACACAAACATGATAGGTTGCGTCTCATGTTTGCGTCTCAAGTTACTCCTGCCTTGCACCCAGTGTTTCCACATGACCAGGATAAAGCGGTTGATAAAAAATTAATTATAAATAAAAAAAACTATTAAATAAAACACATTCCTGATATGTTTAAAATGCATGTTTTAATGTCAATGTGTAGATTTCTGACGATGGACCAAACTCGAAAACTGCTTCTTGTACTGGAGTCGGACCCCAAGGTCTACACGCTTCCTCTTGTAGGAGTGTAAGTACATACAGTATCTCTACACTACACGTGTGATATGATTCTTCACTACTCATATAGTTCTTTTAATGCTTCAATAAAATGAAACTAAATAAAGCAGTGATGGTTCTTTAGGGATTCTTCTTTTTATGCAATTTCCTCCCAGTAATCCTATCCAATTACCCAATTTGTATCTTACGGCTGCTGCTGTGGACCTCCACTACTGACTCCGACGCACTGCGAGTTCATATGCAGATCCGTATCAGGCACGGAGAATTACAGCCAGCAGAAGTCGTATTTGCAGCAGTTATGAGGATTTCCTAAGGTCCTCCCTCCCTCAGACAAGCCAGTTATTGTCTGCCGATAGCAGAGCTGAGATTTTAACTCGTCAGCACTTGTGGTCTAGCGTGCTTTACTGCTGCGCCACCTGAGCCCCCATTAGGGTTCTTCTTTTGTGGTTTATAGGGATTTTCCAAAACCAAAGGGAAGTCTTTTGGTTAAAAAAAAAGGGGTTTGGTAGAAAATAATTAATTGTTTGCACTATAACACACTACCAAATGCTCTGCCAGTTAAAACACACAAATTTTTTGGATTTTTGACCACCCATTTAAGGTCTTATCATGGACCACATCGACAATTTCACCTTTATAATAGCGCTTTCTCTCTTTGTTCATGTAGTTCTTTCTGACTCCCATTAATCCTCACTTACTGTAATTCAATCCGAGTTAATCACAGCCTAACCAAACGCCTCCCTGGAGGTTTGTTACTGTTAAGTGGAGGATTATTGAAGGCTGACTGAGCTTCTCTCCTCCCATGTGACAGATGGCTGAGTGGGGTTACGCACATCCACAGTCCTGTGGTGTGGGCGTGGTGTCTCAGGTACCTGCACAGCTCCTCCCTTCACGACAGGTACGTGCAGATCCATCTGTTCAAATCTCATTTCAGCAAATCGTTTACTTTCACATTTGCAGCGTTTAGCAGCCGCTTTTATCCAGACTGACTTACAATTACGACTGAATACAGTTCAGGGTTAAGGGCCTCGCTTAATTAACCCTTTAATGGTCTGACCAAGAAAATAATGTGTACAAATGTTTTCTTTGTATTTCTTAGTTACTTTAAACAATTAGTATTTTTAATGAGCCTCTATCAAACAGTTAAGAGGATCACAAAAATGATGCAACTTTTAAGTTGACATAAGGTTAGAAAGTTTAACACACAACCAGGGAGTAGATATGACCCAAACAAGGTTATGTAAATACAGCTTATTGTTACCCAGGTCTTTAGTAAGCTCAACCAAATGGCAGACCATTAAAGGGTTAAGAGCCCTATAAGGGCAACTTGGTGATGGTGAGGCTTGAACCATCTGATTACCAGTTCAGTACAAGGAAATCTTCAGCTCATACCCCCCAATAAAACTGCTTGAATTCTTGGAAGCACTTGCACTTAAAAACCCCACATAGGCGCCCGGGTAGCCCAGCGGGATATTCCGCTAGCACACCAGCACCGAGATTCTGAACTCCTGGAATATGTGGGTGGGGTCTTCTAACGCCGTGTAAGGACCCTGATTGGCGGAGCGAATAGAGGTGCCTATGCTGAGTATATAGTATATATATACACATACAGTGTATCACGAAAGTGAGTACACCCCTCACATTTCTGCAGATATTTAAGTATATCTTTTCATGGGACAACACTGACAAAATGACACTTTGACACAATGAAAAGTAGTCTGTGTGCAGCTTATATAACAGTGTAAATTTATTCTTCCCTCAAAATAACTCAATATACAGCCATTAATGTCTAAACCACCGGCAACAAAAGTGAGTACACCCCTTAGTGAAAGTTCCTGAAGTGTCAATATTTTGTGTGGCCACCATTATTTCCCAGAACTGCCTTAACTCTCCTGGGCATGGAGTTTACCAGAGCTTCACAGGTTGCCACTGGAATGCTTTTCCACTCCTCCATGACGACATCACGGAGCTGGCGGATATTCGAGACTTTGCGCTCCTCCACCTTCCGCTTGAGGATGCCCCAAAGATGTTCTATTGGGTTTAGGTCTGGAGACATGCTTGGCCAGTCCATCACCTTTACCCTCAGCCTCTTCAATAAAGCAGTGGTCGTCTTAGAGGTGTGTTTTGGGTCATTATCATGCTGGAACACTGCCGTGCGACCCAGTTTCCGGAGGGAGGGGATCATGCTCTGCTTCAGTATTTCACAGTACATATTGAAGTTCATGTGTCCCTCAATGAAATGTAACTCCCCAACACCTGCTGCACTCATGCATCCCCAGACCATGGCATTCCCACCACCATGCTTGACTGTAGGCATGACACACTTATCTTTGTACTCCTCACCTGATTGCCGTCACACATGCTTGAGACCATCTGAACCAAACAAATTAATCTTGGTCTCATCAGACCATAGGACATGGTTCCAGTAATCCATGTCCTTTGTTGAAATGTCTTCAGCAAACTGTTTGCGGGCTTTCTTGTGTAGAGACTTCAGAAGAGGCTTCCTTCTGGGGTGACAGCCATGCAGACCAATTTGATGTAGTGTGCGGCGTAAGGTCTGAGCACTGACAGGCTGACCCCCCACCTTTTCAATCTCTGCAGCAATGCTGACAGCACTCCTGCGCCTATCTTTCAAAGACAGCAGTTGGATGTGACGCTGAGCACGTGCACTCAGCTTCTTTGGACGACCAACGCGAGGTCTTTTCTGAGTGGACCCTGCTCTTTTAAAACGCTGGATGATCTTGGCCACTGTGCTGCAGCTCAGTTTCAGGGTGTTGGCAATCTTCTTGTAGCCTTGGCCATCTTCATGTAGCACAACAATTCGTCTTTTAAGATCCTCAGAGAGTTCTTTGCCATGAGGTGCCATGTTGGAACTTTACTTTTTGTTGGAGAGCTGTACTACTAAATTGAACACACCTGCTCCCTATGCACACCTGAGACCTAGTAACACTAACGAGTCACATGACATTTTGGAGGGAAAATGACAAGCAGTGCTCAATTTGGACATTTGGGGGTGTAGTCTCTTAGGGGTGTACTCACTTTTGTTGCCGGTGGTTTAGACATTAATGGCTGTATATTGAGTTATTTTGAGGGAAGAATAAATTTACACTGTTATATAAGCTGCACACAGACTACTTTTCATTGTGTCAAAGTGTCATTTTGTCAGTGTTGTCCCATGAAAAGATATACTTAAATATCTGCAGAAATGTGAGGGGTGTACTCACTTTTGTGATACACTGTACATACACCCATATAAGGGAAGAACAATTAACACACCCACATTGTCATACAACCACCATACACACAGGTAGAGAAAGCACCACCACTTAGACGTTTAAAGACTGAATCTATTATTTAGTCGTGACAATAGCAGCTCACATGGCGTTAATAATTAAACAACAACAACTAGTTCAGTAACTTTACCGCTGTTTGTAATTGTTTGTAACTATTAAACAGAAATTGTAGCCAAAATGTTTATAATCATTACTCAGTCTGCTTTGGTGTCAGGTGTTTGATTCTTAAGTTTTGCAATGATGCTAATGTGACTAATAAATAAATAACTAATAAATCATACCAACTTAAGCATCAAGCAGCTTGATCAAGACGTTGTTTGGAATATCAGTCCCGTTTTTATATGTCGTGATGTGTTATTTATTTATTTATTTTTTCAGAGTGATGCTGGGCGACGCATTCCTGGTGGTTCTTTACTCTCTTACTCACAGAGAACCCGAGTTCTACCAGTGCAGGTTGCATGAGCAGAAAGGAATGAGCTTTCAGCTTCTCAGCAGCATGGAATCACTCACCATATATAAGGTATTGCTAAGAGCTGTTAAGCAACTGTTGACTTCATTAGCGGCTCTGGGAGCAGCCACGACGTCTAGGAAAGATGTAGACAAGATTACACAGCATTACGTAATCACTGCGGCTCCATCAGCTGCCAATTCTTCCCTCCGATCTGCTGTTCTGCTACACCTCAAATGTGCCTCACTGGTATCAGATGGTCACTGCGGAGGCCATGGAAGTCCACTGAGACCAGTTTTGGGTGACTTGCACTTTAACTTGGTGCATTATCATGTTGCAAGGAGCTATTAAAAGGTCCTAAATTAAGGTCATAAACAGATGCACAAGTACACCACCACGAAGCTCAGCCCTCACTTTACACCCTCGCCGGCTGCTCCTTTAACTCTCTTCTGAACTGCTGGTATAATAAACAACCCATATCATCAGTGTCTGACACTTATGTGGGCACCACTTCTGACTATTGATTTCAGGTATGTCAGTCACATTGATTGGTAAGTAATAGGAGTAGATAGATGCAGGAAATCAGTTATATAAAATAATTGGTGTTTCCTAATTTGTGGTAAAAGCATGACACTGCCCCTGTGCACCAAGTGATGTCAATAAAGACGTGGTTTAGTGTAGAGGATCCCCAGTGGCTTGTACAGAACCCTTATCTTAACCCCACTGAACACTTTATCATCTCGTGTACATGTATTAGTGTACTGAATTCTTAATCTGATAAAAGTGTGTGTGTGTGTGTGTGTGTGTGTGTGTGTGTAGAATGTTGAGCCAGCAGAAGGCCGGTCACTACAGTTTGAACTCGGTGCTGAGAACCTGGGTCGGCAGGCCGAGCTCTTTACAGAGGCGCTCTCTCGTTCTGCATCATCCAGGTACAGTGAAGGACATTTAAAATCTGTGGTTTTAGTCTATGAGGTTGAGCAGGTTCTCACAACACCAGAATACATTTCAGTGTCAAACTGCATTAACAGTGAGTTGCAAAGTGGAGCAGCAGCTAGTGCGAGTGCTATGCAGCACCAGGGTCCAAGGGAACTTGGTTTAAACCAACCAACCGGTGAATTTGCCATGTTTTCACTTGAGTGCTTCCTCCAGCTAAACAGTTTTGCCACGAAAAACAGACAAAAAATAATTGAGTGAGTAAATCAATGACTTTTGATACTCTGAAGTGGATCACCACCTTATCCAGGATGCATTACTGCTGGTGCCCAGTGTTCAGGGTGGCTTCAGATTCACTGCGACTGTAATCTTGATGAAGCAGTTATCGATGATTTATTCACCTGCACATGGTGGCGCAGTAGCTCGGTGGGTAGCACTGTCGCCTCACAGCAAGAAGGTCCTGGATTCGAATCACAGATTGAGCGCTTCAGGTCCTGTCTGTGTGGAGCTTGCATGTTCTCCCACAGTCCAAAGACGTGCAAGTGAGGTGAATTGAAGATTCAAAACTGTCCATGACTGTGTCTGACATTGAAACTTAAGCTGATGAATCTTGTGTAACAGCCCCGGTTCTGGACTGCTTTGCTTGGGGGGGCAAAGACACAATTTGGGGGGGCAATGCCCCCCTCAGCCCCCCCCCCCCCTAGCGCCGGCCCTGTTGTGTAACCAGTAACCACCTGTTCTGTCATGAATGTAACCGCAGTGTGTAAAACATGACGTTAAAATCCTAATAAATAATAAATAATATTCAAATGTGCATGCCTATATGTCAGAATCCATCAGTTTGTTGATGTGATGTTCTATAAATGAATGAATGAAGCATTTTAAGGATGTTGATTATGGACAAATTTAAGCCGTCTTGATTCATTTGACCTGAATGTACAGTAGTTACTGCAGTTTGCCCTCCAGGGGCAGCAGAATAATAAAAACAAAAAAAACATTTATCACTTTTGTTCCTTGAATGTTAGCTGGCAGTAAAATATCTGCTCCTGTGTCTGATCAGAGCTGCAGTTGGGTCATCAGCTGCGACCCAGAACAAATTATCCGTCAGTGACCCCGACTCGGGAGTGGAAGACGAGGATCTCTCTCCACGGCCTTCTCCTAACCCTCACCCCATCAGCCAACAGGTATGAAGGCTTAGGTGTTTATCCAGTGCTTACTGAGCTTTGTTCCTTTTATGGTTCGCCATTCAGCCCTGATGTACCAACATGCTTTAATATCACGTTCCTAAAATCAATACTGGCTTATTATAACGGGATGGTGAATTTTATGAGGTCATTTCTGGCACCCTGATTTTCTGCTCGTGTTTAATATTGGGGGGTGTGGGGTATCCTATATATTTAGGTATATAGGTATATAGGGCAGACCTATAACAAAATACATGTTTCATTTTTTTACCCTTGGTCACATTAGAAACACATCGTTCGCGGTGCTGTGTGTTGTAATTTTGGCCAGGCAGTAACCAGTTAGATCTGATCAACCATTTAGATTCAGTTTAGCCATAACTTAGGATTGTATCAGTGGTTTTGCAGCTTCATAAATGGCACATGGTTTCCTAAAATTAACTTGGGGCAGTTGGTAAGGTGTGTACACAAAGGTCATTGGCTATGTTTGGGGTTTGAGGGATGGCCGGACAGTCCAGCCATTGGGAGGTGCACTAGTCAGTGTGCCCTCGGCACAGGTCCTAAGTCCAGATTAGAAATAGAAGGGCTGTGTCAGGAAAGGTATCCGGTCTGCGGACCAGAATGATCTGCTATGACAACTCCATTGGGCCGCACAATGTCTCGGTGGGTAGTACTGTCGCCTCACAGCAAGAAGTTCCTGGGTTCGATCCCCAGGTGGAGCGGGCCGGGTCCTTTCTGTGTGGAGTTTGCATGTTCTCCTTGTGTCTGTGTGGGTTTCCTCCAACAGTCCAAAAACGTGCAAGTGAGGTGAACTGGAGATCCAAAATTGTCAATGAACTTGAACTGATGAACCTTGTGTAAGCGGTAACTACCTGTCCTGTCATTAATGTAACCAACATTTGCTTATTTCCACAGGCGAGACAGGTCCAGCCCTCTGTACCTGAACTCTCTATGGTATTAGATGGCAGCTTCCTCGATGGGAAGGTGTTGGGATCCCACAATCATGCTCTACCTCATCCAGCTCAATCGAATTCTCAGCTCAGAAGTAGCAGTGGCAATCCACCCCACTCACGTCCAGCACAGCAAGTCTCAGCTCAGAGCGTTATGGCCGGTCCTCCGCCCATCAGGAGACCCCTGACCCCGGTGCTGTCCCAGCCAAAGCTTAACAGACCACAATCTGCTGTTCGGCACCAAATGCCAAAGCCCTCGATGGGCAGAAAGTCCGTTCCCTCCGTCGGTCGGAGGTTAAGTAACGGGTCCTCGGCTTCGTCGTCTTCGTCGTCTTCACCTAAAACCGGCCCCTCACCAAATGCTTCTTTCACTCAGCACAGGCAGAGAGCTGGTCAGTGTTTTGCAGACGTCCCTCACGCTGTTTCACCCTCTTCACCTGGTCCACCAACATCAAACCAGAAAAGCAAAAAAGTGTCCATCAATCCACATCAGACCCCCATGCCACAGCCCTCTCAGCACACAGTCTTCCACAGCACCCCTGCTGTCAATCCTGCCTGCACCCCCTGCACTTGCTGTTCAGCCCACCATACCCATATGCCCATGTATCAGAACAACACCTGGCAAGGAATGCCCGTTCCCGTACACATGCCCTCCTCTAACCCCGTCCGTTGTTCCTCAGAAGGAAGTCCTTATGGAGACTGCTATGTCTCCCCCACCCGGCCTGCCATGTCTTTACCCAGCCACAGGTCACCGGCTAGGAGCCCCGTGTGCCCCGTCAGTGTTCCCATGCACTGCTCTCCATCCCACGGGCCGCACATTCCTAATGCGAACACAAACAGCGGCACTTTTGAACCGGCCGTGCCCACCTGTCAGCCTCAATGCTGCCATGTTCAGCCTGGTACAACAGGGCAGCCCAGTTCTGCTTCAGTTACCAACCCACCTGCTGGCATGGGCCTTCTTCCTGCCGATGCTTACAGGCTGCTGATGGAGCAGGACAGACAGCTGAAGCAACTACAGGCTCAGGTTGGTGATTGTGTGTTTGCTCCTTCTATATCAGTCAGTTTATCCACCAGTTTATGTTCGTATCCCTGTAATGGTCTCAGCACCACCAAACAGGTGAGATGATCACAAAAATGATGCAACTCTTTATGGATGATTTTTTAGCTTCAAGTTGACAAAGGTTAGAAGGGCTGTTTTCTTAAAACTACAGTGTCATCCAATATTTTTGAGTTTAACCAAGGCATAGATATGGCCCAAAAAGGTTTATTTAAATACAGCTTATTTGCGCCCTGTGGCACAGTGAGATATTCCGCTAGCACACCAGCACCGAGATTCTGAACTCCTGGGCTCCTGAGCTGGGCGTCATCTAGCGGGCATAACTGGCAGTGCCTGCAGGGACGGATGACCAGAATATGTGGCCGAGGTCTTCAAAAGCTGTGTAAGGACACTGATTGACAGATAAAGGCGCCTGGGCAGTGTGCATGGGTGGGAAAAGGTTCCGTTAAGGGCTTTGCGGGGGGTGTCTGAGGCGTGAGCAGCAGTATACCCACCTCGACTGCAAAACATCGGGGATCCCCAGCAGCAGAAGACAAATTGACTACACTAAATTGGGAGAAAATGGGAGAAAAAGGCATTTTATATGTAAATATGTATATTTTTACCCAAGTATTTCGACTCAAGGCCATTAAGGGGTTAAATAATTATCAACCATCAAAACAGATGTTTTTGGGAACAATGCTTGGTGGCTCGTAGTTCCTCATACATGGTGTGACAAATTAGGAACATCACGTTTGGGTGGATAAACGTTTGTTTACACCACAGACTTCATCATGTGACTGAATGTGGCTAACGTCCAGGTCTTTATACTCAGATTTACACACAGATGGACAGGGCTTCACGTGATGCTTTCAAACTGCACGTTATACACCTAGAAATTTGGCTACAAAGAATTTAGTAACCCCCCCCCCCCTTTTTTTGGTAATGGTGATTTGAACCAGTAATATCTACTATGAATACCAGTTAAATGATTGGCTGTGTTTCAAACAGTCTAGCCAGTGGGAGGTGCCAAGGTGCCATGTACTGGTGCCAAGCCTGAAGAGCATCCAGTGTTAAACTCTGCCAGATCAAGAATGCAGGCTAGACTTATCCTCTGTGGTGACCCCTAAATATGGGAGCAGCTGAAAGGGAAAAAAAAAGTGGATTAATAAATAAAATGTGCGTACAATACAGTTTTGGCTCCAGTGGTAACATGGTGAACTACAACAGTGTTATAAACCAAAAATAACTGAAACGTAGCTATTGTTAGAACAACCAAGTTGATTCCTGCAACCAACCGATACCAAGTAATAAATAACTAGTTATACTGACCTTGTGTTGTTTAGATCCAGAAACTTCTAGAAGCCCAAAACAAGGTGTCTGGACCATCGCAAGCATCAGCAGAGAAGCAGTATGAGCAAACCATTCAGACCTCATCGCTTTCAGAGCCCCAGAAGAAAACGAGTGTCAGCATCGCAGTCGAAACAGGTGCTGCGAACCCTCCGAACTTCACCAGCTCCTACGTTACACTGTTTTCTACCGGAGCACAGTTATTAACTCTGTGTGTAAATGTTCTCCCAGGTGCCAGTTTGTTCTGGGGTGGTCCTGGTCCTGAAGGCTCCATGCATGAAGGTCAGGCTCCAGAGGAACAGCCCGAGACTCAGTGGCAGTGCAGCGGCGAGGAAAACGGCCCCGCTTTCTGCAGGTTCGATTCGGAGGATACCCAGTGCAGTGAGAAACGGAGCCCTGCGACCCCGCCCCACTACACGTCCCCCAAACACTTGTAAGATATTAAATATTTTAAAACCACGGGCATTCATGTTGAATTGCTCTCTCTTATAGCTTTACTTTAATATATACAGATACAGTGTATCACAAAAGTGAGTACACCCCTCACATTTCTGCAGATATTTAAGTATATCTTTTTATGGGACAACACTGACAAAATGACACTTTGACACAATGAAAAGTAGTCTGTGTGCAGCTTATATAACAGTGTAAATTTATTCTTCCCTCAAAATAACTCAATATACAGCCATTAATGTCTAAACCACCGGCAACAAAAGTGAGTACACCCCTTAGTGAATGTTCCTGAAGTGTCAATATTTTGTGTGGCCACCATTATTTCCCAGAACTGTCTTAACTCTCCTGGGCATGGAGTTTACCAGAGCTTCACAGGTTGCCACTGGAATGCTTTTCCACTCCTCCATGACGACATCACGGAGCTGGCGAATATTCAAGACTTTGCGCTCCTCCACCTTCCGCTTGAGGATGCCCCAAAGATGTTCTATTGGGTTTAGGTCTGGAGACATGCTTGGCCAGTCCATCACCTTTACCCTCAGCCTCTTCAATAAAGCAGTGGTCGTCTTAGAGGTGTGTTTGGGGTCATTATCATGCTGGAACACTGCCCTGCGACCCAGTTTCCGGAGGGAGGGGATCATGCTCTGCTTCAGTATTTCACAGTACATATTGGAGTTCATGTGTCCCTCAATGAAATGTAACTCCCCAACACCTGCTGCACTCATGCAGCCCCAGACCATGGCATTCCCACCACCATGCTTGACTGTAGGCATGACACACTTATCTTTGTACTCCTCACCTGATTGCCGCCACACATGCTTGAGACCATCAGAACCAAACAAATTAATCTTGGTCTCATCAGACCATAGGACATGGTTCCAGTAATCCATGTCCTTTGTTGACATGTCTTCAGCAAACTGTTTGCGGGCTTTCTTGTGTAGAGACTTCAGAAGAGGCTTCCTTCTGGGGTGACAGCCATGCAGACCAATTTGATGTAGTGTGCGGCGTATGGTCTGAGCACTGACAGGCTGACCCCCCACCTTTTCAATCTCTGCAGCAATGCTGACAGCACTCCTGCGCCTATCTTTCAAAGACAGCAGTTGGATGTGACGCTGAGCACATGCACTCAGCTTCTTTGGACGACCAACGCGAGGTCTGTTCTGAGTGGACACTGCTCTTTTAAAACGCTGGATGATCTTGGCCACTGTGCTGCAGCTCAGTTTCAGGGTGTTGGCAATCTTCTTGTAGCCTTGGCCATCTTCATGTAGCGCAACAATTCGTCTTTTAAGATCCTCAGAGAGTTCTTTGCCATGAGGTGCCATGTTGGAACTTTCAGTGACCAGTATGAGAGAGTGTGAGAGCTGTACTACTAAATTGAACACACCTGCTCCCTATGCACACCTGAGACCTAGTAACACTAACGAGTCACATGACATTTTGGAGGGAAAATGACAAGCAGTGCTCAATTTGGACATTTAGGGGTGTAGTCTCTTAGGGGTGTACTCACTTTTGTTGCCGGTGGTTTAGACATTAATGGCTGTATATTGAGTTATTTTGAGGGAAGAATAAATTTACACTGTTATATAAGCTGCACACAGACTACTTTTCATTGTGTCAAAGTGTCATTTTGTCAGTGTTGTCCCATGACAAGATATACTTAAATATCTGCAGAAATGTGAGGGGTGTACTCACTTTTGTGATACACTGTATATACTCATCTAGGAAGCCTTTCTTCATGACTTAGGAAAGTGTCTGTGGGAATTTACGTTTACATTTTCGGCATTTAGCAGACGCTTTTATCCTAAGCAACTTACATTACAGTTACAGTATACAGTCTGAGCAACTGAGGGTTAAGTTCCTTGCATAAGAGCCAAACAGTGACAACCTGGCAGTGGTGGGGCTTGAACCAGTGACCATTTTGATTACTAGTCCAGTACCTTAACCGCTAGGCTACAACTGCCCTATTTGTGACTGTTCCGTGCACAGTGTCAGTGAGGTCAGGCACTGATGTTAAGAGAAGGTCTGGCTTGCAATCCAAGTTTAATTTATGCTGAAAGTGTTGAGTTGGGTTGAGACCAGGGCTGTGTGTAGGCAACTGGAGCTCCTTTCCACCCAACTAGTTAAACTGTGTCTTTATAGAGCTTGCTTGGGGTAGCACTGACGCCTCACAGCAAGAAGGTCCTGGGTTCGATCCCCAGGCGGGGCGGTCCGCGTCCTTTCTGTGTGGAGTTTGCATGTTCTCCCCGTGTCTGCTTGAGTTTCCTCCGGGAGCTCTGGTTTCCTCCCACAGTCCAAAGACATGCAAGTGAGGTGAATTGGAGATACAAAATTGACCAGGACTGTGTTTGATATAATCTTGTGAACTGATGAATCTTGTGTAATGAGTAACTACCGTTCCTGTCATGAATGTAACCAAAGTGTAAAACATGATGTTAAAATCCTAATAAACAAACAAACAAACCTAACTAATAGTGGACTTTTGGCCACATAGTGTATATAGTCCACCACTAATTGGACCGGTTTGAGAAATCTACACCCCGTTTGAGTATCTGTTGCTTAAAGCTGTGTTTATTTGCTGATGAGGTTGCACTAATGGTGATATAAGGTGAAACAGTGTTAGGTATTGATGTTTTCTGTATGTATTTTTTTCAGCAACTCATCAGATGTAGGAGTGTCTTCATTCCAGAGTCCTGTGCTGGGAGAAAGTGCCAGCATGTATTATGACTCTCAGTCCCGGGACACGGCGGCATTTTCTGAAACCGGAGAGACACAAGATCATAGATTTTATCAAGACCTACTGGTAAGATCAAATATGTAACGTGGAATAATGACGAGTCCATTACTTATTTATTTATTTATTTTTTCCCCCTTTTTTTCCTCCCCCTTTTAGCGCATCCAATTGTTCAGTTTGCATCGTGCTTCCTCTCGGTCTATGCCGAACCCTGCCCTGACCGAGGAGATCGAAGCTAACCCATATCCCCTCCGAAACATGAGCAGAAGCCGGATGCATTTTTGCCAGCCACACATTGATGTGTGACCCTAAGGGCACTCTTCCTCATCTCTTGTGCAGGCGCCTCTATTCAGCCGGCAGAGGTCGTAATCGCATTCTGACAGAGTGAGACCCACATCCGGTTCTTTGTCCCACCCCCCAACTGAGCAACCGGCCAATCGTTGCTCATACAGCCACTCGGCTTCGAACCGGTGAAGCAGAGCTGGTTGCAGCGTGTCTTTTTACCGCTGCGCCACCTGAGCGGCTCATTACTTAGATACATAATTCACACTGTCATAGAACTTTAATTTTAATTCAACTCTATGTATATAAAACTATGAACTTTACTAAATCTTTCATTAATTCTTTGAGCTGTTTAGGTGCCAACAGCCATAAATTTGACAAAAGCATCTGCAAAAATTGCTTTGCTAAATTTACATTTACATTTTTGGCATTTAGCAGACGCCTTTATCCAAAGCGACTTACAGTAGTGTGACAGTATACAGTCTGAGCCATTGTGGGTTAAGGGCCTTGCTTAGGGGCCCAACAGCAGCAAACGGGCAGTGGTGGGGCTTGAACCAGCAACTTTTTGATTACTAGTCCAGTACCTTAACCACCAGGCTACAACTGCATTAACAGCAGATATTATTAGATTTTGCATTATTGTTATTTTCATCATCTGTGTTAACCTGGTCAGGGTTGCGGTGGGTCCGATACCCTCAGGATTACACTGGGCAGAGGGCCAATCCATCGCACAGCTTTGTCCATCTTCCCTACCTCAGCTAGCCAGTCACGTCTGTGTAGATGTCCGGCCGGTCTATAGCACCTCTGAGATTCAAACCTGGGTCTCGGAGGTCGTGGGCTAGCGTAATAGACCTCCGTGCCTCCCGAGCACACGCAGACATAAATATTTCACACAGAACATGTTTGTATCTTAATGACTCTATTATTATCATTATTTTCTTGCAGGGTCAAGTGAACAGTCGTCTCCGAGACTCTGTAAACGAAGAAGAGCCTTCGGACACGCCCGCTCCTCGTACCAGACAGAGTCCGTCCCCCGGGAGTTCACCGCAGACCGAACCTGTACGCAAAGAGCAGAGCCGAGAGAAGAGACCCGCTCGTTCAGGAGAGGATCAGGTGTACAGCGCCACCCTGAAACGGCTGCAGCAGCTGGGCGTTAATGTGGAGCTCTGCACAGAGAGGAACAGCTGTGCCACTGTGGAAAGCGCCAGGTAAACAGTGAAGCTCAGTCCACCTCCCGAACAGTCTTTACCAGTTAAAAGGATAGCAGATGGTGAGAAAATGTCGTGATGACCCTGCTGTAGGCTTAGGGAGTTTGTCCTGTCTGTATTCTGTTTATTCTTGCTTGGTTCTCAGACACTACTATAGGAAGTCTATACATAAATCTAAACTGTATAGAAATCATTTCGATTCGATCCACGTCTCTCACTTACACTCACAGCTTTACTGACACGACAGTGATCTGCTGTGGTGCTGGTGTGTTTCAGAGGCTCCGGCTTTTCTTTCCTCGCTCCAGACACTATCAATCAACTCAATCAAGTCAATTATCCAGCTCGCTTAAAGCCTTAACTTAAAAAAAAGTACTCGCTTAAAGGATCCTTGGGCGCTCAGGTGGCACAGCGGGATAATAATAACTAAGCGGTGGGGTCATCAACGCTGTGTAAGGACCTTGGTTGCCCAGGGTGCCTGTACAGAAGTGGAGGAGCGTGAAGATCACGGCGTGGCTACTAGTACGCAACCTCACGTGCAAATCCACTGAAGTATGGGTTGGTTGGGCTGTGCACACTTTGTAGGAAGTGTGTTAGGCGAATATGGACGCCATCTGGGTCCTCAGCAGTGGGAGAAAAAGGGGATAAAATTCATAAAAAACAATAATAATAAAAAAAGGTGCTTGGGTGGTGCCGGGGTAAAACATGCTAGAGATTTCAAGCTTGCAAGTTTGAATCCCACGACTTGCTAATGTCATGTGTTAGGTATAGCATTGACTCGTGTCTACTGCTGGACAAAACTGCCATATGCAAATGGAAGTTGGGTCAGGGATCTGTAGAAAACTTCTTGGATCTCAGCCAGTTAAGGCAGCTCCCTAATGTGTTTAAACAGGAATATAATGAGGTAAAATGTGTCTCTGCTTATGGCATTTGCACATGATCATTTACTTAGCTAAGTGACGGCTGAATTCAGTACAGTACAGTACAGATATGGTATTCTTTACCTCCTATAGCAGATCTAAAGCAGGGGTGGACAAACTCATACTCTAGGGACAAACGCCCTTTACATGGAATGTCCAGCAAACTCATGCCTGAGTGTCCACTTATTTTTGGTTATCCCAAAGCTGCTTTAAATAAAATAACAAATAATATTAGCTGCTTTGAAGACCTGTGTGTATTTAATGTTCCTGTTTTTTGTGTCTAGCACGCTGGCTCGTATAAACCCTGACGCTGTGATTCCAAGGCTGGCACTTTCTGACATGGTGGCTACTGGCACCAGTTTCTGGGGCCTAAGTGGAGGAGTGGATCTGAGCCTGGAGGCCAATGCCATCGCTCTGAAGTACCTCAGCGACTCTCAGCTCTCCCGTCTCTCGCTGGGAGGCCAGGCTCCGGGTGCCAGGATCGACCCTGGCGCTGTGCTTTTTGGAAAGAGCCGTCTGGAAAAGAGCAGCGTCGGACTGAGCATCCTGTCACCTAGCAACATGTCGCTAGCTACCTGCACGTACATGAAGAAATACGGGCTGATTGAAGGCGGGGGCAGCAGTGAAGAGGAAGAGGACAGCGGTGAGAAGGATCTCACTCAGAGAGCACAGACTGACTCGGCTCTCGGCCACTCACTGCAGCTCGACAGTTCGGATAACGCTGACCAGGAGAAGGACGGACGAGCTGATTTGATTCTGAACAGCATTACTAACAAGCAGCCCGAGCCGGTTCTCTCCAGTCAGAGACCTCAGGACTCTCAAAGCCAGCTGATCAGAGACTTAAGGCCCAAAATGCAGCTTTTAACACAGAGAGCCAGCTCGGAGAAAGAGAACGTCCAGAAACATGTTCTCCCTCAGCGCAGGCCGTCTGTGTCTGATAACCAGAGGCTCGCGTCCCTCCCGGAGAGTCAGGGATCTGTAGGGAACTTTTTGGATCTCAGCCGCTTACGGCAGCTCCCTAAACTGTTTTAAACACAAATACAACCAGGTAAAATGTGTCTAGGTGTTTTTATAATAAGATATATGTATGTATAATTGTGTATACCTCTTTTTATGTTGTTTTTATGTTGGTTTACTGTGTCACTTTCATTTTTTATAATTATAACATGTTTTATTTGTGTGATTTCTTTTACCACTGCATTTGGAGTCCAAACCATAAATCATATGACTTACTAAAGTGGGCATTGTTCCATTTAATGTTTTCTGGTTTTGTTCAACTTTTTATGGTGCTGCCGGTCATTTTATAAAACTTGTAGGGCTATCCAGATGCATTATTTTACTTCTTTTTTTTTACTGTGGTTTTATTAGCTCAGAGTGTCTGTCAGGTTTTTTACAACATGAAATAAAGAATCTTCAAGAAGCAGCAGAATCCAGTTGCAATCCTATAAACCAAGCCTTAAACTGAGCCTCAGGATGGGTGTGGAGTGAATGCTGTAATCACATTTAGGATTATGTAACTGGACAGTACCTTCACTGATTAGTCATGCATTGTCTTCTGTGACTAGGTTACTAATATGAAATGAATTGAATGCTGTAATATGAATGCTAAAACTATGTGATTATATCATATCTTTTATTTCCATGTAGGGGCTCACAGTTTCCCAGTTTGGTGCCTCCCTGTGAAGTTTTTATCTTTGTGTTGATTGTAAATGCATGTATTGTATAAATGTATGAATGTTTCACTTTAATTAAATAATTTGGACAGTGGCTTTGTGTAGATTCTCTCTTATTGTATTTACTGAATGTAATTTGCTGTGCTGAGAAACATTAACTGTTGAGAGATGGGTTATACTGGTTTCAAAACGTGCCAGGAAATGTAGGTAATGCTACTCATATTTCAGTGGTAAAAACGTCGAGTGTTAATAATAGTCTAATAGGGCAGAGGCTTTCAGCCTGCAGGGTGCTAGCATCTAATTTTATAGCCCACAATTTAGGTATTTATTTTTAAGTCATTAATGCATGTACGCAGACCACTTGACTTGTTTTGACAACCACAGAAGCCACTTGATTATAAAGGGTTTTAAAAACACTGTTTAGGGATATTAAGTGTTCCAAAATATAATTTTTCTGGAAATAAGGTTTGTATTTTACAACCCTGGTTCTAGTTTTTGTATATTAAGTCCATGAGCATTTTAATACACCTCCTTGTTTGTTGTTGTAGTTAATGGTGCTGGCTGTGTTGAGATTAAAATTAAACCGCTGTTTCACTATAAATCACTAAAGAAAGGCACTATTTAACAACAGAGGTGTTCAGCCTGCGTGATGCTAGCATTTAATTTTATAGGAGTGTAGCCCACAATTTAGGATATTTATTTTCAAGTCATTAATGCATGTACGCAGACCACTTAACTTGCTTTGACAATCACAGAATCCACTTGATTATAAACTAAAAAACACTGTTTGGGGATATTTAGGGATTTTAGATATTTAGGGATATGTACTTTAAAACTAGAACCAGGGTTGTAATATACTGATATATTTTGGAAAACCAATAAAAACAAGAATCTGATTTGTTAACTCTTAAATGCTTATTTAACTGCCAAAAGTAGAAAAGATTTCACTGATCAACTTTGCTGTTGGCACCCATTCACCCAACTGTGCCAAGAACTGTTCCATGTAGTTGTAGTTGGTATAGAAGTGAATACAAATACAGCAAGAGATCTCTGTAAACAAAGACAAACTCCTGACAAACCACTGATCCATGTGGCCGAACAGTTTCAGTTTCTGCTCCAGACTAGCAGTGGGTTTTAGGATCAGTATAATAATAATAATTATTATTATTATTATCATGTTTGGTTTGAATCATTGTAGCATGGCAGTATTAACAAAACACCCCGCTTTTCTAAAATACTGCATCATTGGTTTTCTTTTTTTATACCTGGAAAAAATGGGAATCAAACCCAGCAAATTAGGACCCTCCTTGCTGTTTGGCACACATTCTCCCAGCTGTGCTACTGTGCCAACAACTGTTCCATGTAGTTGGTATAGAAGTGAATAAAAATACAGCAAGAGATCTCCGTAAACAAAGACAAACTCCTGACAAACCACTGATCCATGTGGCCGAACAGTTTCAGTTTCTGCTCCAGACTAGCAGTGGGTTTTAGGATCAGTATTATTATTATTATTATCATGTTTGGTTTGAATAATTGTAGCATGGCAGTATTAACAAAACACCCCGCTTTTCTAAAATACTGCATCATTGGTTTTCTTGTTTTTATACCTGGAAAAAATGGGAATCAAACCCAGCAAATTGGGATCCTCCTTGTTGTTTGGCACCCATTCACCCAACTGTGCCAACAACTGTTCCATGGTTTCAAATTCTGGTACTGGCAGGATTGGACAAAAACACACCGAAGCTGGTTTAGGAGCTATGCAGTTACATGTGGAGAGTTGTATGAACTGTGTACTGAATGCTCTAACGTCGATAATGACTTGACCACACATCTGCCCGTCCTTTTGAATAGCATTGCAGTGCGCATGCGCAGAACACCTCCTTGTCTGTAGTTGTAGTCGATGGCGCTCGCCGTGTTGAGATGGAGATTAAAATTAAACCGCAGTTTCGCTATAAATCGCTAAAGAATGGCACCATTTAACAACAGTTGTGAGTATATAAATTTATTCTTCATACCCAGCACGACTGTTTAAGCTTTTTAGAATTCGGAATTGAGTGTGTGAGCTAGTTTTATTAGCAGGTTGCTAGCTAACACTTTGTGGCTGAGTGGACAGTTACTAAGGTGCTACTAATACTGTTGTTTTCAATATTTACCTAAATTACTTCATTTAAAGCGGCTGCAAAAACAAGAATGATACACAAACACGTTTAAAATCGTTGTAGTCGCCTTAAACTGGGATATTTACTTTACACCGAGTCTTTGTTTTTTATTGCATAAACAGGCAGGAACCGTTAGCATGTTGCTAACACTAGATAACCTAGTTAGCTGTTAGCTACACTACTAGCCGTAAATTCGGCGATATTTTTAACACACCACCAGCTCAAATAGACAATACTTCAACTAATATCAGAAGTAAAGTGTAATTTTGTGAATATACCGGTTTCTGGTACTAAAGGGAACTTTTTATTTACTTATATTTGGTCGGGTTTTGTTACCCACTTAGCAACCTTTGCTAGGATGATGCTGTGTAATAGCTCTAAACATGAACTCGTTTCGTGTTTCTATGTGTTATCAGTTCGGATTTTTAAAGCTTTTAAAAAAAAAAATTTAACACGCTTTGATGTTTGAGTTTAAAAGTTTAATGCTAGACGGATAGTGCTGTTCGATTCCGAAGATTGTGTTGTCGACTCTGATTCTAATTCCAGATGTTGGGAGTCGATTCCATTGGTTGTTTTATTAGCACGACGACGTTAGTAAGTTGTTTGTTTGCCTTGTGAACGAAGTACATGTATAATACTAAAATATACGGTGTTTAAAGTAATTATATCTTTTTAAGTTGGTCTCTCTGTGTTCTTAAGTTGTGTCGAATTGCCCTCATAAACGCGGAGTCGACTCGGATCCGGTTTGGAATCGATTCATTAAGAATCGTAGCATTTCAGCTTTGCAAACAACGTCTATTGACATAAAAATAAAACACAATTTTTATTTAGTAAATGGGAAACATTCTGTCCTTTCTGATTTGCATTTATAAGACACTTTATCATTAAAACAGATTCTTAGTGTAAAAAAAAAAACATAAACTAACTATTTTATGTACATTTGCAATTGGAAATATTCAGCCCCCCATATTGAAAGCTGTTATTGTAATGTGTATAGAAGTGAATAAAAATACAGCAAGAGATCTCAGTAAACAAAGACAAACTCCTGATAAACCACTGATCCATGTGGCCGAACAGTTTCAGTTTTGACTTGTAATTTAATAGAACTGTGCCAGAGAACCTTCCAAGGCCTCCTGCACTCCTGTTCTGTGTTGCGTCCTGGTCCTGGTGGAACATTGTTTCATTTCTATATGTACTTCTATAGAGCTGAAATGACAATAAAGCCTCTCTAAAACTCTTGAACACTTGAAGCCTTTCCAAATCTGGTATATGAGTCAGGCCAAGTCTTTTGCAGTAACACATGGTTTTTTAATTGTATATATATATATACATGGTAAAATTAAAACATTTATATCCTATGTACTTATGACAGTAGAATATGCCACAGACATGTAAAAAGTCCCAGTATTTGCTAGGGATGCTAATTTTTTTACCTGATAACCAGCAAGCTGATAGAATTATTAGAATATCCTATTAGAATATAAAACACGTTAGTGTATATTATATGAACAATTTTTATACTTTATTTAATACATAATGTGTAATGTAATGAACATGTCAGTAATGTAGAACAGTAAGGGGATTAAAAACAGCGAGCAGAATGTAGATTTAAATTGTAGCTTCAAGCAAACAGTTTATTACAAGCACTACATGCAACTAAATATGGTGATCGTAGTTAATAAAGATGCGGTCGGTACATTATTAGTGTCATTATTATTATACAAGATTATAAGCAACTTTCTTATATACAGGATCATGATTCAAAATATTCACACCATATTAAAAAAAACTGGTAATGTTAGATTACAGATCCACATGTGCAGAGTTTAACATCTATTTATACCTTTTTCGACACTAAACAGCTCCAGTTTATTTTAATATTTATTAGTATATAATATAAATGCATGAAAAAGATTCAGATTAGAACTGCATCACTTTCTCTAAATGAGTTTGTGCGTCTAGCTGGCGCTGCGCACTGAAGGTGTAAAAAGGTCTCAGATCAACAGTCCGAACTCTTCATTTCACTCTCAGTTCAAATCAAACATCAGCTGTGGGAAATTCATTAAAATGATCTTTTTAACCAACAGCATTAACTGTTAACTGGTTATTTATCCACATCCCTACAATTTACCTCAATTTACCTTGTCCCAGATTTTATTCTCTATTCACGCCCCAATGTTGCTCATCAGCCTAATAAAAATTAAGATGTGGTCGGATATTTTGTGCACCACTTGAAAAATTGCGCAAACGATGCGTAAACTAACATCGTCTCACAGGCAGAGGAGTGTCCACTATTACACTATACACTCCTTCAAAATCTGCTTCCTGTAAATCTCAGTTCTAACACTTTCTTGATGAGTAAGGCGCTTTAAATTAAGTACTGTGCAACGTGACTGAATCTCTTTTGCGGTTTGCTGTTCCTGTTTCAATGCATGAACTGACCTAATAATCTTACATAAACTGGCCAGACTGTCGGCAGCAGGATTTTTGGTTTCCCACCACACTGTGAGAGAATTAATTTTGTGAATATAATAAAAACAAGGTGGTGAAAGCTAAATAAATAAATACAAATCTGGGAATATATTAAAAGCTTTTATTTTGGGCAGTAATATGTCAGATTTAGACTCAGTAAATGTAATGTTGTCAGTAACGCTCAGAGCTCTGGTGGCAATATTCAGAACAGCCGTTATTTATTCTCTGTCACTAATCGAGCTAGTAATTTCACTAAACTGTACTATAGGCCAATTTTATGTGCTAAATAGACATACCCAACATTTTCTTCCCCAACAGACTGGGCTTTGCTTTCTTAAATGCACATTAAAAGCCAATAATAATGTATTTATATGAGTATAAGCAAGAATTCAGTATAATTAAAACATGTTAATACCAATAGGACAGACATTAGTGTCACTACCATGTTGGTGTCATTGCATAGTTAGGAATGATCCACCACCCGAATAACATCTGTTGAGTCCCTTTTCATGAATGGATGAGGTATAGGGGGTGTAATAAAGTGCACAAAGCGACAGATGGTTTTCTTTTCTGTCCCTTTTTCTCTCGATTTTTAGTACGTCCAACTTTTACCCAATTGCGTTACGCTTCCTCTCTACTGGAGCTGACCCCCGCCCCGATTGAGGAGAGTGAACCGACACGTGCGCAGTAGCCGACTGCATCCTTTCACATGCACGAGGCGAGTTCATATGCGGATCAGCCTTGTGCACGGAGAGCCGCACCCTGATCGCGTTATTCCTCGACTCTGTGCAGGCGCAAAAAGACAGGACTGATCATACACATCTAGAAATGAACACAGAAAGGACACAAGACAAAGAACATGAAGAAATAACCCGAACAAAGCTAGGAACCTATCTCGCCATGAGAATGACCAGTGGGTATACATGGCGTTAAACAACAAACAAACAAACTGTGCAGGCGCCATAAACCAGCCAGCAGAGGTCATAGTTGCATCAGTTATGAGTTCCCTATCCGGCTTCCTCCCTGGATGAACAACAGCCAAGCGTTGTTCATATAGACCGTTTCAATGGGGGTAAACAATAACGACGCTACTGCGCATGTCTGTTCCTTTCGCCTTTCCTTTAGCGCCATTTTTAAACATCCATCCAGCTGTCAAAATGACGAGCTCGTACTTTGCGAGTCTCCCGAACGCGGAACAAACGCGATATAAGCAGAAATGAATGATAGATCATCAAGTATCTTTACCAGCCCCCTTTTGAGGAGAATTTAAGAAGACCGTGTTTTTCCGCTGACCTAAAACGTTTGCCTGAGGTAACGTACCCAGCCGTGTGTCACTACCTTGTTGAAACGGAGTGTGTTTACTCCAGAGAGGCAGTGAAAGCATACCGCAGCTTGGACGCATACAATTAATTATTAAAATAATTATTGTGTCATCTCCCCTTTTGTGTCTGTTGAGCTAAGAGCCATTATAATATGATAAAAATATAACAAACCACAGTGAATTACTTACCTAACTGGAAATACATGAAATATTTTACAGTAAGCACAATGTATTCATAAATAGAATGTTTACTTTTTGTATCACAAAAGTAGAACCATGTTTCTTTACAGGTCTGTGTGTCATTTAATAATTAAGCTAAGCTAATTATTACAGCTAATTAAGCTGTTAATATAATTCCATATAGTGACATTTCCCCAAAATATAGTCCTATAAAGTTATGGCTTTTACATCGTATTCTAAGGAAAATGTAAACTTTTTAAGGCTTATGTTAGGTTTATGTTTATTCTGTTCTATTAATACAAATATTAAGCGCCGGCGTGTTTTAATACACTTAAGCTGAACGTCAGGGACAAGACACCAACTGAGTACATTTGTTTACAATATTTTATTATGAAATAATATATATTACATGTATTATAAGAGTTGATGGTGGGTATCCAGCCGTCTCTGTTTACAGCAGCAATCCAAGCGTTTCGCTGTGCGTTCTTTTGGAAATCTGTTCACCTTAATTTCTGAAATCAAGTTTGTACCTGGCCTGAGGGAACATCCGCCAACCGAACAACACGGTCCTAACTTTAATTTAGGCATACTGTCAATAAATCACGCCTGAACTAGCGCAAAATAATTGAAGCAGTTGTGGTCAATCGCTATTGTTCTGAGCGCTGTGTACCACCAAGCGGAAGCGTCTTAGGGACATCTACGTCACTTCCTGGACTCATGAATATTCATTTGAAACGGTCTATAGCCGCCCAGCCGGATGGCAGAGCTGAGATTCGATACGATGTATTCAAAATCCCAGTTCTGGTGTGCTATCCTGAATGGCAACAGATGGTTTTCTGTCAGTAATTGTATAACCACGAAATGCGTCAAAAGGTCAAGCTATTGAAATAGTTGAGTGTACGTTGTTTAAAATAAATGAAATGAATCTCTACTACATTACTTTTTCTTTGGGGCAGTGGAAGTTACTTAAATACGGCTGCTTTTACATTATTATTATTATTATTATTACAGCTGAATTTACCACTTTCATGAGATATGTAGTGCTTAAAGGAATGTGAAACTGTACAGTACAGAGTGATTTCCCTGCAGTCGTCTAAAATAGCAACTTGGCGCGGTTGTTTTTATTCTTGCTTTCAGCGGGGTGTGAACAATTAATGCTGAATGTTAAATATGGAAAATGTCAAGCATGTGTGTAGAGTCACATGGTTATCTGATCCGTCTCTGAGTCACATCATTCCCAGCGGGCCGTGCTTAGTCATGAGGACTTGTGCTTTTGGGTTTGTCTTATCCACCCGCCTCTTTCAATATTAGTTTCAGTAGTATTTCCCTGTCGCCATTACACTGCAGTTTCACCGCGCTCTGTCTCGCCGCGTTGGAGACGATGGGAAGCGTTCTTGTTTACACGTTAGCATGTGCACAAAGCAAGGCTGGTTTCCTGGTGGTATTTTTGCAATGATTTATGACCCGTCCTAGTATCATCGTACTAAACACTAGTGTAAAACAGAGCTCCCAGTGAAGCACTATGACGCCCGACCAGCACACTCACTGGATTTCATTTTAGCTCTCAGATGGAAACCTGGACTGGGACCGCTGGGCCGGGGAGGTATGTGTCTGTGGCTGCAACTCTGAAAAGGAAGTGGTTTTGTTTCTCAGGTTGGCAGGCAGAAATTCACACAGGAGATTACCAGAATTCATTTGAATATAGTCTATAGTGTGCATGACTCTCAGCTGAAGTTTTGCCTCAAGCAGTTTTCATTTTTTTTTGTTTCCTTCTGAAGAAGAAAGGTTATAAAAAAAGGGCCGACGGGTGGATTCGAGCTGGCGGAGGTGTAGCTTTGATTCATTTATTCAGAATTTGATTGTGCTGCCAAGTAAGATTGCACGTACACGGAAAGATAGAAGGATATGAAGGAAACACCTGAACTGCAAATGCATTTAGATTTTACTCTGTTGTATATTAGGGTATTTAATGTCTTTCTTACTTGAGTTTGCGTTTTTTATTCTTACTCTTGCAGTACTGTTTCTCTGATTTGTTACGATCCATGATGCGTCTTAAGTTACTTCTAATATTAAACTAATGATTCACAGTGTGTTTTGTTGCTTCACTGCCTCTACTTAGTATTTCCTGATGAGGCCGATCACAGTGTGCAACGATTTGATTAGTCACTTAAAATCCCCTACTTTTGTTTCTATTCTTATTAATAAAAGGTTAGATTTTATTTCTCCTTAAGCAAAGTCTTTACCATGAGAGCTCAGTGAACTGTCAGGTCTGAATGTAAATCCTAGTGCAGCCCAGTGAATCCCAAGCAGCTAAACGGACTCGTTTCGTTTCTTTTCGCAGGTTATGTATTCAGCACCGTGTGCTACGACTCCACGATGCCTGAAGATATTTAAAAATCTGCTTTTTCAGAAGACTATTTTTGATTCCTGTGGAATCTTTAGGACTTTTGGCCACTTTTGTTTTTAACAAAGCGCGCCCGCCCACGACCGCGGAAGAAAGACCTGGGAGACCAGAGCATCGCAGACTCCACGCCAGTTACGACGATGCCCGTACAAGCGCCGCAATGGACGGAGTTTCTGTTGTGTCCCATCTGCACGCAGACGTTCGAGGAGAACGTGCGCAAGCCCATCAGCCTGGGCTGCGGCCACACCGTCTGCAAGATGTGCCTGAACAAGCTGCACCGCAAAGCCTGCCCCTTCGACCAGACCACCATCAACACCGACATCGAGCTGCTGCCCGTCAACACGGCCCTCCTGCAGCTCGTCTGCCCTCAGGTACGTCGCTCACAGCTCAGACCTGCTTTTTTTGTCACAACAATACTACCTTATCCTAATTTAGTTTTCCTGTAGAATACATAAACATAATCTAATGGGTCATTAGGTTATAACTAGGGCTCAGACGTCTTTCCGGGAGATCAGACAACAACAAACTTGATTCTGTTTTATAGATGATTAATTATATGAATGGAGCCGTTACGTTAGGGTTACATTTTACTGCTCAATTCATGTATTTTTAACACTGACTGCAATTTTATTATTCCGAGCCATTAAACACCAGTCCTGGTTTAAACTGGTCAATCACAGTAAGTCGCAGCGTCGTTGTTTTTGGATTAATTGCTAAATGCCATAAATCAATGGACGAGTACCTAATTAAAAGAGTGCCAGATAAAAGATAGTATGATTCATCATACCACAGAACACGTTAACGCTGCTCCAGAGTCCAGTGGTGGTGTGCTTTAGACCACTCCGTCTGACCTTTGGCATTGCGCTTGGTGATGTAAGGCTTGTATGCTGCTGATGAGGTTTGGAACTCAGTTACCGAGTCAGCGGACCATTGGTGACTTTCGTACTTTCTACACACCCCAGCATTTGGCAACCCTGCTCTGTATCTTTACAAGGGCGGCACGGTGGCTCGGTGGGTAGCACTGTCGCCTCACAGCAAGAAGGTCCTGGGTTCGATCCCCAGGTGAAGCGGCCCGGGTCCTTTCTGTGTGGAGTTTGCATGTTCTCCCCGTGTCTGTGTGGGTTTCCTCTGGTAGCCACCCACAGTCCAAAAACATGCAGTCAGGTTAATTATAGATACAAAATTGTCCATGACCGTGTTTGACATTAAACTAGAACTGATGAATCTTGTGTAATGAGTAACTACCGATCCTGTCATGAATGTAACCAAAGTGTGAAACGAAACGTTAAAATCATAATAAACAAACAAAGTAGACTAGTTAATTTTTGCCTTTTGTTTTGCTTCCTTGTAAAACTCATCGGTGCCACCCAACTTCGTGCGTTTCTCTTTACCGACAGGCACAAGGAAACCAAACTAATTAATTAATCCAAACACTCGGGTTTCATAATATTATCATCATAGTTTAGTAGGGCTGGCTTTGTTTTCATGGCTTGCTGTCAGCAGTGGTCTTGTTTTGATGGACAATAGTAGATTACACTACGCGTGCACACTTCCTGATTTAGACAGGCGTGTTATCAACAACAACAACAACAACAACAACAACAAGAATACAGAAGTGTTTGTTACGACTGGGTGGTTGAAGGAAGCTAAATTCAGAGTTGGACTTGTTATTCAGTAGCTGTTTGACTTTGGATTTCTGTAAGAAGAACTCGTGGTTGTTCCTGTCTGGTTACATTGCACGAGTGTGTTTGTGTTGAGGGTTTATATTAGATCACACATAGTCCAAACCCACATCCATCCCAGAATAACTCGCCGCCCTTAAGAAGTGATGAGAGGATTTAATTTCACTGTAATCATTTGTATTCATTCAATAATTAAAATATTATATATAAGTTGCAGCTAGGAAAATGAGTTTTTTTGAGGGGTTCTGGCTACATTACTGCAAGTGTGAGCTTGTGTAGCATAGTAATAAGAACCACACTGTTGGTAACAGCACTGCCTGAGTTCCAGCGGCTCTAATTCCGGCCTGGTCTTACAAATACAGAAGGTGTGTGGTGTTACGTGAACCTAGGCATTGGTGGGGCACAAGTGCACCCTTAGGGTTGTGTCAGGAGGGGGTCCGGCGTAAAACCTGTGCAAAATCAAATATACAGACTAATGATCTGTTATTGTGACCCCTGAATACGTAGGCCAAAAGGAGTCATTTATTTATAGGGCAACTGTAGACTAGTGGTTAAGGTTTGTTTTGTTTTGTTTATTAAGATTTTAACGTCATGTTTTACACTTTGGTTACATTCATGACAGGAACGGTAGTTACTCATTACACAAGATTCATCAGTTCACAAGGTTATATCGAACACAGTCTTGGACAATTTAGTGTCATCAATTCACCTCACCACTTGCATGTGTTTGGACTGTGGGAGGAAACCCACGCAGACACGGGGAGAACATGCAAACTCCACACAGAAAGGACCCGGACCGCCCCACCTGGGGATCGAACCCAGGACCTTCTTGCTGTGAGGCGACAGTGCTACCCACTAAGCCACCCTGCCGACCAGTGGTGAAGGTGCTGGACTAGTCATCAAAAGGTCACCACTGCTAGGTTGCAACTGTTGGGCCCCTAGAGCAAGGCCCTTAACCCCCAATTGCTTAGACAGTATACTGTCACAGTACTGTAAGTCGGTTTGGATAAAAGCGTCCGCTAAATGTCGAAAATGTAAATGTATTCAACACGAGCTGCATATAAAGCACTCGGACCAGACATCAAACATCAAACATCAGAGCTGCCGTGCATTCTTTGCATAAATGCAAATACAGCAGTTAATCGCAAAAAAACGAATTCATGAAGTTCAGAAGTTGTTCTATATGAGTAAAGCCTCAAGCCCTTTTGTGGAAGTTTCGGCAAATTGTGTTGGTCACATCTGTAATTTCCGAAGAGGTAATTTGCATTGAAATGCTTGAATAGCTGCATAAGACACCCTGTGCAGGTTTCAAGCTCAGATAAAGCACGTGTGCAGAATAAAGGAAGCCATGTGAGATCAGCCAGAACCGTCAGTAGAAGCATAATTCCTATATATAGACAAATTAAAATTGCTGTTAACCCCCGAGTGGAAAAAGTGTGTGCCTTGTACAATATAAACGTATTTTAAAATGTTAGTTTTAATTCATATATTTGCATGCCTGGTTAATTCAATAAGCACAAGATCAGGTTTTATACTCCATTTATTCATGTCATTTTTATCACTAACTGGGAACACTGGGAGTAAGCGGTCAGTGAAATGATCTCATCTATCAGCTTTTGTGGCTCCTAAGTTTTCACAACAGTTTGCAACACACCTTGAACACTTGAATCTCATCACAGCTGAAGCGTTTAAAAAGGTGGTTATTGAGTCCTAATGGTTTAATCATGTTTGAACCCAACTTTAGGTTCTACAGACTAGCACTGGGTTTTAAGATCAGTATTATTATTATGTAGGGTTTGTGGGGCGGCACGGTGGCTCGGTGGGTAGCACTGTCGCCTCACAGCAGGAAGGTCCTGGGTTCGATCCCCAGGTGGGGCGGTCCAAGTTCTTTCTGTGTGGAGTTTGTATGTTCTCCCCGTGTCTGTGTGGGCTTCCTCTGGGAGCTCCGGTTTCCTCCCACAGTCCAAAAACATGCAAGTGAGGTGAATTGGAGATACTAAATTGTCCATGACTGTGTTCGATATAACCTTGTGAACTGAAGAACCTTGTGTGCAGATAAACTACCGTTTCCTGTCATGAATGTAACCAAAAAGTGTAAAACATGACGTTAAAATCCTAATAAACAAACAAACATTGGGTGTAAGGCAGTAATGTCTGTGTAGACGCCTGGTCAGCACCGATGGACTGGTATAATAGATACTTGTTTATTGCAGTAGTTGTACCCATCCATCCTTGGAAAAGCACGTTACACCTTTAACATCACATTTTTAAAACATAAACCACAGCCTAGGTGTCTTACATGCCACTGGATCTTTCCGGGACTCTTATGCAGTAACTTTACACTTGTGTAATATCGGTCTGCACGTGATGTTAGAATGTTTTCTGTGATTGTACTAAACGCTGTTTCTTTTCTCCTGCAGCTACCCAAGTCTCAGCCGGTCACATTAATAAAAGGTGCGGAGGATCTCCAGCATTATGATGAAGCTCGCACGTGTGTGGAGGAGCTGGCTCTTTATCTCAAACCCCTCAGCAACACCAGAGGTCTGAAAACCTTCCAGGACGATATTTGAATCATATTTAGATAGCACAGAAAAACACCCTTAATAATTTTATGTTTATCTGGAATTATTTATGGATTGTTTTGCATTTGTGGTGTTTATTATTCGTTATTGTGTATTTCATGTTGTATAAATAGCTGTAAGTAATGCTGATTTCCCCATCTTTCTGTTTCCAGGAGTCGGACTGGGCACTACAACACAGAGCCTCCTCAGCAGACCCATGCAGAGGAAGTTAGTGACCCTGGTGCACTGTCAGCTGGTGGAGGAGGAGGGGCGTATCAGGGCCATGCGTGCTGCTCGTTCTCTGGGTGAACGCACCGTCACCGAACTCATCCTGCAACACCAAAACCCCCAGCAGCTCTCCTCCAACCTGTGGGCTGCTGTCCGAGCCCGAGGTTGCCAGTTCCTCGGCCCTGGTAAAACTCGCATGACGTTCTGCCCTTGTTTACACAAAGCCCAACAGCCTGTTAGATATTTGTGTAGGAATCACTCATGTGCATGTGGCTAATCAAATGATTCTGCAGCTATGCAGGAGGAGGCCCTGAAGCTGGTCCTGCTTGCCCTGGAGGATGGCTCTGCCCTGTCTCGCAAGGTTCTGGTTTTGTTTGTGGTCCAGAGGCTGGAGCCACGCTTCCCTCAGGCATCGAAAACCAGTATAGGACATGTGGTGCAGCTGCTCTACAGAGCCTCCTGTTTCAAGGTAACATTCCGTAGTCTGTATCATTGTTAAATAAATAACCAGGTGATTATATGGCTTTATTTACTCGTCACATGCTAAATGACTTCCTTTTCTTTACTTTGTTTTATTTATCCTCCTCTCTAGGTTACAAAGCGAGACGAGGACTCGTCGCTGATGCAGCTTAAAGAAGAGTTCCGCACGTACGAGGCTCTACGGAGGGAGCACGACTCTCAGATCGTCCAGATTGCCATGGAGGGGGGTCTACGCATCGCCCCTGACCAGTGGTCCTCCTTGCTTTACGGAGATCAATCCCACAAGTCCCACATGCAGTCCATCATAGATAAGGTGAGACACGCGACACACGAAGCGCAAATCGAGTGAAGTATGAAAGAGAAGTTCCCTAAGCATTTAAAAACAAGAACTGGTTCAATATGAGGACGTTCAAACATCAGATTGTAAGTCTAGTTTATTTTAGCTGGTACAAAACCAGTAAGCAGGTCTGTTACGCCTGCCCATACACACGTTTGCCTATGTCTAAGGGAAAGGAGCCGTCCCACAATTTGGCGTGTATTAATGCATTTAGTAACCTAGTGATCTCTCTACATTTCATGTCATCCTAGACTCCCGAGAACAGGGCGTGTCTAAATTCGTAAATCACTTAATATGCTCCCACTGAGGCGCCTTCATTCTGAGTGATAATTGACTGAATGACGAGGGAGCGTCCGACTCTTCCTCAGCGCTGAAGGCGATCCCAGCATTCAGTGCGGCGCGACTTTTCTCACAGAAAAATGACAAATAGGGTCGATGAACCGGTGCGGAGCAACCAACGGAGTTCTTTGCAAATGTAAATAAATTATCGTCGATGTTTAATTTGTATAAAGGTGTTGTTATACAAGTGACGTCTATTTGTAAATTCAGGCTCGTCGGGGACGGTTTAATCGATTTTGGTTCACGGAGGGAGACGTTAGCCGGCGTGCTTGCGGATTGTGCCGCCACTGATCATTGGTTTGAATGGCCTGAGGCTAACTGTGTTAGCTAAGTAAGCTACAACTGCGGTGACATAATCATAAGTTGTGCGTCTAAATAATCTGAATAGTCTGAGTTCCATGTCTTATTAGAATCCTCTCTACTGAGGCAGCCGATCAGGGTGGCAGTAGGCAGCTCACTGTGTCCAATGATATGAGGAAAACCTGACCCACTGCCACTTTGACCAGGATTAAGTGATGGGAAAGCACTAAAATGAATTGTGCTGTATTGTTCTGTAAAGGTTATGGTTTGTTCTTTAAGGATTTTGAGAAATTAAACATGTGATGCCACAAGCCTTGGGCGAGTAATTTTAGACCAGCTGGTTTTGTGCTTGTACCAAACACCATAAATCTGTTATCATTAGTCCTGGTCCGGTGGAAAAGCACTAAATAACGTGTTTGTGTTTCATTGTAGTTGCAGACCCCAGCATCCTTTGCTCAGAGTGTACAGGAGCTCACCATCGCTCTGCAGAGAACAGGAGACCCTGCCAACCTCAACCGCCTCCGACCACATTTAGAACTGCTGGCTGATGTTGATCCCAGCCCAGGTCAGTCAGCCATTCTCTTACAGCTTACAGTGTGTGTCTGGCTTTGACTTCTAGATGTGTAAAAAGAGGATTTTTAAATAATCATGTACTGCTTGATGGGCGTTTGGGTAGCGCAGCGGCAAACCACGCTTACTGGGATCCAGAATTCAAATCCCTAGCTGTGGTCTTGGCCGGTCGGGCGTCTACATATAGACATGATTGGCTATGTCTGTGTATTGTGTGGATATTGGCAAGGCCTTCTGATGGATTGGCATGGTTAGTGTGTACATGTTTGACGTCGGAGCTCATGATTGATTTTGCCTCTCCTAGATGCTCCAGCACCTACATGGGCGCAGCTGGACAAGGGCCTGGTGGCTGTGAAGACGGTGGTGCACGGCCTCGTGGACTTCATCCAGAACCACAGCAAGAAGGGAGGAGACCCACAGCAGGTTCGTAAATCCCCAGTAACTGGCATACTGCACAACCAAAGTTTACTTCAGGTGTTACCTGATCCCAGCTCACCCCACAAAGTGAATGAGCTAATGATTAAGTATCCAATGGTGGGTCAGGTGTGTTAGGAACTCCGGGACTGACACTGTAGAGAAACCATGACAATTATTGTGTACTATGGTGAATCCACAGTTGCTGGTGCAGCGCATGTTTTGCTCAGAGCTGAAACGGCAAAGCTAAGCAGTACATTTCTCATGCAGAAGTACTGCTGATGTACACACTGATAGTCACATTTGGTTAAAAAAATAGAACTAAAATGGGAACTGCTTCCTGAATTCCACTGACAGATTGCTTATGAGTAAGTGCTGTTAAAAATAATGGTGCAAGGAGCAGCTTTCGTTGGAATGTGGGTGGAGGGAAATATTGTAGATTCCTGACGCTTGTTCTTATCTGTTGTCGTAAAAAAGGAACTCTGGCAGCCCTGTTTCTAACAAACCTGACTGAGAAAGCTACTGGTTGTCTGCTGCTCCTTAAAAAAACCTCTTAGTTATAGTCTTGTTTTTAAATTCAGGTGACATTCTCTTAAATTTAAGACTACAACAAATGTCCTCCTCTTTTCTGTGTCATAGATTCTACTATGCCATCATGATAGTTTAATCTTACATGCAAAGCAAAAGGTACAAAAGCGATGCAATGGCCGAAATCAACTCTCATTCAGCAAATCTTTTTTTAAATCATCTAATTTTTCAAAATCATTATGTCCAATTGGAGCCTACGTCTTCTACGTCTATCTTGTGGTTGTCTCACACCCCCTCTGATACTAGTGCAGCCACCGATCGCTTGTTTTTACTTGGGTTGCCCTGTTGCCTCACAGCTAGAAGGTCCTGGCTTTGATTCCCAGGTGGCGTGGTCCGGGTCCTTTCTGTGTGGAGTTTGCATGTTCTCCCCGAGTCTGTGTGAGTTTCCTCCCACAGTCCAAAGACATGCAGTCAGGTGAAAAATTGTCCGTGACTGTGTTTGACATTAAACTTGCACTGATGAATCTTGTGTAGGCAATAACCACCTGTTCTGTCATGAATGTAACCAAAGTGTGTAAAACATGACAATAAAATCCTAATAAAATAAAAAATAAATACACTTTTACTTGGCAGGAGAAGGTTTCACAGAGAGCAGAGGTTGTAATTGCAGCAGAGATGAGTAACCCTGCTTTGACTACTGTCCCTGTCTTTTACAGAGACACTGCCAATTGTATGTATGTGTAGACGCCCAATAGGCCGTTTGATAGCACAGCTGTGCACTGTACTTAAGAGCTGGAGGTCCCAGCATAAAGTATCTATCTATCTATCTATCTATCTATCTATCTATCTATCTATCTATCTATCTATCTATCTATCTATCTATCTATCTATCTATCTATCTATCTATCTATCTATCTATCTATCTATCTATCTACAGTGGGGCCAAAAAGTATTTAGTCAGCCACTGATTGTGCAGGTTCTCCTACTTAGAAAGATGAGAGAGGTCTGTAATTTTCATCATAGCTACACTTCAACTATGAGAGACAAAATGAGAAGAAAAAAAATCCAGGAAATCACATTGTAGGATTTTTAAAGAATTTATTTGTAAATTATGGTGGAAAATAAGTATTTGGTCAATAACAAAAGTTCAACTCAATACGTTGTAACATAACCTTTGTTGGCAATGACAGAGGTGAAACGTTTCCTGTAAGTCTTCACCAGGTTTGCACACACTGTAGCTGGTATTTTGGCCCATTCCTCCATGCAGATCTCCTCTAGAGCAGTGATGTTTTGGGGCTGTCGCTGGGCAACACGGACTCCACAAATTTTCTATGGGGTTGAGGTCTGGAGACTGGCTAGGCCACTCCAGGACCTTGAAATGCTTTTTACGGAGCCACTCCTTCGTTGCCCGAGCGGTGTGTTTGGGATCATTGTCATGCTGGAAGACCCAGCCACGTTCCATCTTCAATGCTCTCACTGATGGAAGGAGGTTTTGGCTTAAAATCTCACGATACATGGCCCCGTTCATTCTTCCCTTAACACGGATCAGTCGTCCTGTCCCCTTTGCAGAAAAACAGCCCCAAAGCATGATGTTTCCACCCCCATGCTTCACAGTAGGTATGGTGTTCTTGGGTTTTTCTTCTTCCTCCAAACACGACGAGTTGAGTTTTTACCAAAAAGTTCCATTTTGGTTTCATCTGACCACATGATATTCTCCCAATCCTCTTCTGGATCATCCATATGCTCTCTGGCAAACTTCAGACGGGCCTGGACATGTACTGGCTTAAGCAGGGGGACACGCCTGGCACTGCAGGATTTGAGTCCCTCTCGGCGTAGTGTGTTACTGATGGTAGCCTTTGTTACTTTGGTCCCAGCTCTCTGCAGGTCATTCATCAGGTCCCTCCGTGTAGTTGTGGGATTTTTGCTCACCGTTCTCATGATCATTTTGACCCCACGGGATCGAGGGAGATTATCAATGGTCTTGTATGTCTTCCATTTTCTTACAATTGCTCCCACAGTTGATTTATTCACACCAACCTGCTTGCCTATTGTAGATTCACTCTTCCCAGCCTGGTGCAGGTCTACAATTTTCTTCCTGGTGTCCTTCGACAGCTCTTTGGTCTTGGCCATGGTTGACTGTTTGAGGCTATGGACAGGTGTCTTTTATACAGATAACAATGTCAAACAGGTGCCATTAATACAGGTAACGAGTGGAGGACAGAAGAGCTTCTTAAAGAAGAAGTTACAGGTCTGTGAGAGCCAGAAATCTTGCTTGTTTGTTATTGACCCAATACTTATTTTCCACCATAATTTACAAATAAATTCTTTAAAAATCCTACAATGTGATTTCCTGGATTTTTTTTTTTCTAATTTTGTTGATAGTTTCTAATAGTTGAAGTGTAGCTATGATGAAAATTACAGACCTCTCTCATCTTTCTAAGTAGGAGAACCTGCACAATCAGTGGCTGACTAAATACTTTTTGGCCCCACTGTATCTATCCTATCTAGTTCTCATTCAGCAAACCCTTTTTTTTTTTTCATCCAGTCCAGTCTTGTCCAGTTGGAGCCTATGTCTCTTTTGTGGTTGTCACGCCCCCCTCCAACATGTGTGTAGCCGCCGATCATTTCTTTTTACCCTCCAGAAGGTCTCACAGAGAGCAGAGGTTGTAATTGCTGCAGCGATGAGTAACCCTGCTTTGATTACTGCCCCTGTCTCTTACAGAGACACTAGCAGTTGTGTGTGTGTGTGTGTAGACGCCCAATTGGCCGTTTGATAGCACAGCTGTGCACTGTACTTAAGAGCCAGAGGTCCCAGCAGTGGTGGGCTAGCACATTAGGACTCCCCTCACTTGACAGTTGCCTGCATCAGTGTCAGACATTTGTTTAGTTTGGTTTCCAACTAAGCTCAGGGAGTTTTTGTCTTCAACGGCAACAGAATTTGGGAAAGACGATACCATACACGATGAGGTGTTCTTTGTCAATGTGACTTGCAAACAATCACGTGTTTACTTTTGCTATAAAAAAGGCAATAAACAGATTATTCCCCCCAATATATGAAAACAGGAAACCTTTTGTTTTGTTTTATGACATTATAAAATTCACAGTTAAATTAAATGTGTGTCTAGTCAGACTATTCATGGTTAAAGGGTTAATTTAAGGCACTCTGGAATGCAATGTTTTCTCTCTCCCTAGGCCCCCCAACACAGCAAATACAAGACCTACATGTGCAGGGACATGAAGCAGAAAGGAGGCTGCCCCAGAGGTGCTAGCTGCACCTTTGCTCATTCTCAGGAGGAGCTGGAGAAGTAAGCGGCTTCGCTCAGTTTGTTTCTACATGTAGTTTTAATGCAGCACGGTTCTAATTTCCTGATCTGACTCCAGGTACCGCAAGATGAACAAGCGGCTGCCCACGAGGAAGCCCCTGAGCCAGTCCCTCACGCAGCTTAACGAACTGGACTCGGGACTCCCCGATGACTGTCTGGTCGTGGAGGGCCTGGGCCACAAACCTGCCATGGTCACCAACGGCATTCTGTCTGTTCCGCCCGGGTCTGGACTCTCGCATCTGGTCTCCCGGGGCTCCGACGTCTCCTATGAGTCAGCTCGCAAGCTGGGAAAGCTGGACTCAGAAAACCTCAGCGGCCCTGAATCACCACCTGACTCGTGAGTGCTTCCTTTCAGTCTGCATACTGATCTAATGGGCTTCGCTTTGTTCCCTGCTGTCAGTTATGATTAAACTAAAGGGGACAGACGATGGACTCAGAAATATATGCTGTGATTTTTAAGTATTGGATGTTAATAGTACTATATTGCCAAAAGTATGTAGACACCTTTCCATATTGGTAAGGCCCCACCTAACTCACCGCAGTGAAAATCCGAGTCACAGACCATGTAATATGCAATTTGCTGTGAAATTCAAACAAGCGATTTAACATTTTTCATTTAACATGTTTCGTGTAGCGTTAATTTGCATTGAGGCGTCCTAGCGATCCTACGGCAATTCAGTTAGCAATCGGTTAGTCAAAATGTCGAAGCCTTTGCACCGTCACTGAACATTAGTATAAATACTTACGGAGCATGTTGTAATTTATTGGAGTTCTATAAGTCAAATGCTAAATGATATTTTTGAGAAGTTACTAGGGATGTAACGATACACAATACCCACGATGCGATTGACGATATTGGGTTCACAATACCATTTTTTTCCAGATTTTTTGAAACTGAAATTAAAGATAAATTATGTCAGTTTCCTTTTATTACTTCTAAAAATAAAATAAAATAAAATACTGTATTTGTGCTTATCTTTTATTTATCTAAATAATGAACGCCCTTTTATTTCTGAGGTAGGTACAAACTAGGGATGCATTGATACCATTTTTTCCCAACCGAGTACGAGTACAAGTATTTTTGTACTCGCCGATACCGATACCTATTTAGAACGATGCAATCTGGAGCATTATGGAATAGTGTAGTTGCTTGGGTTGCCATCACTAATTGTAAAAAAAAAAACACTGCACAGACATCATTGAGAAAGCTTCTGACAAGCTAACGTTAACATTCATTAATAAACGCACGTCATTAACGTTGTGCACATCATACATGCGATGCGATTCTGCTGATTGAAATATTTACTTTAAAAGGATAATACAGTCCGATCCCATCTGAGCCGATTCTATCAGCACGTTCATTCGTGGTTCACCTCGGTAAATCGTAAACGACTCTGAGTCGGCTCCCGCTCTGTGGTAATAACCAGTATAATTAAGCCTGAGCTTTATAATGTAAGCGAGTCACACAAAATGTTCTGTAGTAGTTGGTGTTTATTTACAACCGCATCATTCATTATACCAGTAAACACGGAGAGATGACTGAGAAAAGAAACTTACGCTGCGCTGAAAATGAGTCGACTCCTGAATCACTTGTATCGACACTGTGAACAGAGTATTAAAGACACACACACGTCCTATGACAGCGGTCGCTGCTTTTGTAACCGGTTATCTTCGCTGTTAGCTCTATTTTGAAGGTTGTTGTTTTTTTTTCAGACGGAACTAAATAACATTAAACGTGCGTGTGAGCGTGGTCAGTGAGAATAATTCAATCTGTCTCCCGTGGGTGAAAAATGAATTGCTTTCGTTTTAGAAGTAAAAAAATCTCGCAATGTCAGCAACCCCCCGAGTTAATGAGCGCGGTATCGGGCTAATACCCGATACTAGTATCGGTACTCGTGCATCTCTAGTGCAAACTATGCAAAACAATATTGAATTAAGCCCAATTTGGCTGAAAAACCCTGAATTTGGCAACCAGGCGTATAGCGCCAGTGACGTCAACCAGGCGAGGTGTACAGCGCCAGCGCCCTCTGCTGTTTAAAGTGAATATCGATTCATTTTACATGTCAAATCGATCTGAATCGTGGAATTTTTGAATCGGTTATTAACTGTTCTGTGGTGCATCGTTACATCCCTAGAAGCTGCTCGCATTAATTGACCTCAAGTCTTTTGTTTGCATATAAAAAAAAAAATCCCCTTTCTTTTTGGGCAGGTTGGATTCTATGCCTAAAGTGGGAATGCCTGTGTTGTCTCACCCTAGAGTGACGAGAGAGAGCCTCACTGGACACAAAATGTCCGCTGCCTCAAGAGTTTCCCAGATACCCCCGTACCCCCCACATCAGCCCGACGCTTATTACTCTGACTCAAGAGTACCAGCATCTGCTTCCCAGTACGAATCACCTCAGTATCCTGCTGGTAAGCCTGAAAATAACTCCTATAGCTGATATTTCTGAGAATATCGCTGCACGTTGTTCTTCTCAAACTCAAACTCTCTGTATTTCCGCAGGTAACTCCTACACATATCCACACTTGCAACCTCGATACGCCCGTCCCCAGATCGACCCGGGACTGGCACCTTACCCAGACCCCTATCCCGTCTCCTATGCCTCAGAGCGCTCGTACCCAGCTCCTCCGTCCGACCCTCGCTACGGCTACCCACCAGCCCACGATGGCCGCAGACACGCGCCGTATGGAGTCCACCCTCCCATCCAGTCCTACGCTCGGGAAGAGCTGGGCCACAGGAGTCCCGTACCTATGGAGATTCCCCCACCATCACAGCCCCAAACCTCTGGAGCTGCTTCTTCCTACCTCCCGGAGTCTGCACGAGACAGATACGGATCTGAAGGTTACAGCCACCGCGCCCACGGCAGGCCCTACAACAGGGTGAGACATTATTTATCACTCGTACTGAAGTATCACTATTGTTTCTGCTTTTGTTACGCCAGGTTTTGTGAGTCTGCTTGGACAGTCTTGTTTGTAAAGGCCGGTTCAGCTCGACGTTTTGTATATATGCCGCAAAACCCTTTACAGATCAGATTATGGTGGTTTCATCATGAGCTTTCAGATGTCAACCAAAATAAAAACTGACTTTATAGTAGAAAACTCAACACGTCTTGTAGGGATGCAAATTTTGAGTGAACCAGCTATTTCAGCGCTGATTAAAATATCTCGTGGCACACACCATGCCAATTTTGTTGCTCATTAAATGTCTTCTTGTCTCTTAACACAGAATGCCTACGCCCGGCCCCAGCCCAGCCTGGACTATCTGCACCGCCGCAGGAAGGAGATCATGGCTCAGCTGGAGGGGCGGAAAGTCGTCTCCCCTCCTCCCTTCGCCTCCTCCCCAAACCTGGCTCATTCTTATGATCCCGGCTACAACCAAGAGGTCAGGGGACAAAACCATGTAAGCAAATGAATGCATCTTTATAAAGCATGATAGATTAGATTCAGTCGAACCCTGACACATGCAGCATTCACACTCGCAAACCAGTCCAGTTCTCATGACTGTTAAAGCCAGAACTATAGAGACTGTACATAGACTGGACTTTGTTTTAGTGGGAGTAGGTTATTATTTATTATCTCTTTGTAAATAGGCAGGAAGACAAAGGTTCCCTATTTTCTTACTGTGAAACTGAACTACTGATCCCATCATTTATTGCAGGTTATGCTTACGGTCACGTTTATTAGTTCCTTGTTATATAATTAATGATGTGTCATAAATTATTAAGTAGTTTTTTATTCCTCTGGAAAATTAGACTGTTGCTATCTAACTTCAGCTTGTTTATCTGTATTATATATAACAGTTAGTTCTGACATTACAAAAGCGATTGGTTGAGACGTTCACTGTGTCACTCTACTGACACGTTGTTGAGGAACTAGTGCTGACAAGCTTTATACACACAAACTGTAGTTAATTTGTATTTGTGCTCATAAGGAACGAGAAATAAATATAACGGATAAGTTTAACATTTGACCTGCAGTCCAGTTTGGCCAGACTCCAGTTAAACCCAAACCATTTCCATACACCCCTGCCCAGCTTTTCTGAATTATGTTCAAATCAAGCGGAGTAGCGCTCAGGGTGAAGCGGTTTAATTATGACATACATGTTGTGTAATATATATATATATATATATATACACACCGACGAGACATAACATTATGACCACTGACAGGCGAAGTGAATAACACCGATTATCTCTTCATCACGGCACCTGTTAGTGGGGGGGATATATCAGGCAGCAAGTGACATTTTATCCTCAAAGTTGATGTTAGAAGCAGGAAAAATGGACGAGCGTGAGGATCTGAGCGAGTTTGCTAGGGGCCAGATTGTGATGGCTGGACGACCGGGTCAGAGCATCTTCAAAACTGCAGCTCTTGTGGGGTGTTTCCGGTCTGCAGTGGTCAGTATCTATCAAAAGTGGTCCAAAGAAGGAACAGTGGTAAACTGGCGACAGGGTCATGGGCGACCGAGGCTCATTGATGCACGTGGGGAGCGAAGGCTGGCCCGTGTGGTCCGATCCAACAGACGAGCTACTGCAGCTCAGACTGCTGAAGAAGTTCATGCTGGTTCTGATAGAAAGGTGTCAGAATACACAGAGCAGCACAGTTGCAGGGCTGGAAGCAAAAGGGGGACCAACACAATATTAGGAAGGTGGTCATGATGTTATGCCTGATCGGTGTGTATATATATTTGTATATTTGTATTACCCATGTTTAAACTTTGCAACTAAACATGCTTTTGTAAACGATCAGCAGTATTTGGAAGAGAATCCCTCATCGTTTGAGAGCTTCAGGGAACCAGACTACGCTGCTCAGTACTCTCCGTGGTCATGTGACACGTTCGTCCCCTACATCGGCACCAAGGATATGAAGTCCAAAGAAGGCCTGGGTTCAGGCTACATGGAGATGGTAAGTTCAAACACCACCACTGGGAGGTTATACAGACAGTTTAATTTCTGTGATAAAATGAACTTATGCCATCCATGAGGCCACCTTCTTGTAGAACAGGGGTGTTAATGGTCTTGTACTATTAATATTTCTGTCCTCTGTCGCTTTCTGTCTTCCTTCTTCCCCATTTGTTACTTAAGAATGATAGAAATCTATTCTGTTCTGTTGATAATAAATAAGTCTGTGGCATTTTACAGCTACAATCTTCAACGTTTTTCATTGCATAGCTTTATTTTTTTCTTTAGTAAGAAACAGGTATCAGAATATTAATCACTACTACATGTGTGAGGAGGCTGTGTTCGGGTGGTGCTAGCCCGCTAATGCTGAGATCCAGGGTTTGAATCTGGTCCCAATAAATTCTGGACCAGATAAGTTGCGTCAGGAAGGGCAACCAGTGTAAAACTGTGCCAGATCTGATATGTGAACCAGAATGACACCTAATATGAGAGCAGCTGAAGCAGAAGAAAAAACATTTGCAGTGGATTAGGAAACACTGGACACAAGACAGGAGCCTTTAAAAGGGCACCAGTCCATTACATTTACTGTGTTTAGCAGACACTTTTATCCAGACAGACTTACAGTTGTAATTGAATACAATTAAAGCTATTGAGGGTATTTTTGTTTAGACGTTTGTGTGAGTACAAAAGCAGAGTGTATCAGTGTTTGCTCTGTTGCATTTGTTCTTGTTTTTTGACCATGCTGGTGGTACAAAGGCCACAAAATAAAGAAGAGTCACTTAGTTCTTTAGGATGCTTACACTTAATTTAACGTTCTGAGACCATCAGATATGCACCATTTTTATTTATCTGCAGAATATTACATAAACAATAACTGTGTTTTAATGAACCCAAACACTGCCACATCACCCCACTGCTGCACTCCTTTTACTGGCTTCCTGGTATTCAATATAAAACAATGATGCTCGGCTGCACAGCCGAAAATGGACCAGTTCCAACCTACTTTATGGAACGTTTTAAATCCTGTACTATACCACGTACAGGCCACAGGTCTGGCTCATCTTGATCCACCTGTGAGAACTTGAGGAAAACAGGCATCAAGGCTTTTCTCTGTACTGGCACCCACGTGGTGGAATGAACGTTCCCTGTCTGTGCAAACAGCTAAGCCTGTAAAGACCTCCATCACCTCTTTACTACACATCTAACCCTGCATTAACCCTAAACCCTTACTGCACTTACTGATCTGTTAAAAAAAGAATGTTCTAGCCGCCCAGCGGGATATTCCGCTAGCACACCAGCATCGAGTTTCTGAACTCCTCGGTTAGAAACAAAGTGTTGCCACCGGTCGGCTGGGCGCCATCCAGCGGGCATAATTGGCAGTGCCTGCAGCAGATACTAATTAGCCACCGTATCAGCAGGGTGGGGGCCAGACTATTCTTTATACGCTGTGTAAGGATGCAGGGGTGAGAAGAGAAGGGCTGTACACGTGTCGGAAGAGGCGTGTACAGCGACGTGCTCTTCTTGGATGCAATCTGGTATCTCTCAGCAGCGGAAGACAAAAATTGAGTCACTAAATCAGGAGGAAAATAGGGGAAAAAGCATAAAAAAAGGGTGTTCTGTTTTCTGGTATTTGTTTATAAGGAAGCAATTCTGATTAAGAGCGTCTGCTGAATGATGTGAATGTGCAGAGGTTTGTTTGTGTGCAGAGTATGTCTACATATTAGATTTTTACTTCTCTCGTGTTTACTTTGTAAAAACAAAAGCTTGTATGAGAGCTGGTGTAAAGCTTAATGTTCCCCCTTTCAGCAAACGGTCGATAAAGCCTCCGCCATGGAGCTGCAGCGCCGAACAGCAGACGTCAAAGACGATGACCCCATCATACCATTTGGCTCCCTGCCCACCGTCTCACGATTTGGAGCCATATCACGCACATCCAAATCTGGCTATCAGCATGTTGGTCCTGTGCCAGGACCCCCAGCCAAACATGCTGCCAGTGCAGGTAACTAAAACGGCTCTGCCTTCTTTAGTTAATGACTTGGTGTGGTGATCAGCTAATAAATGCAAACTGTTTAAGTCACGTTTTGATGGTTCGTTTGTTTTTATCCAGCTGATTACAGCTATGGAAATCGTGGAGGATGGAGTGAAGCCTCTTATGCTCAGCATCCAGCCATGCCATCTCAGGGACATTTCAGTGAGCGGTGAGTGTTCTTTCCTCATAGGTTAGCTGGTCTTACATGCAGCTTCTTAATCAGCTGATGACAATCTAAGATCACAAAGACTGATTAGTGTATAAATCTGTACTGGAACAGAGGAAATATCCAGAACAGTAGGAATGATACCACACTCCGTGGTGGGTGATACCAATGCCCTAGAAACATTGAAATAGAATTTACACATTACGTCTTACATTAAATCACAGTGCATGCTGCAACAAGTGTCATTTTGACAGTGTCAGAACAGCAGTGCCAGAGTTCCAGGGGTTTAAATCCAGAAGGTGCATGGTGGTATGTGACCTGGCCATCGAGCTGGTCCCACGTATCTGGCATAAAAACTGCCAAATCAAATATGCAGTCAAATGATTCGCTGTGTCGAGTCCTAAAAGGAGCAGTGGGAGAGCATCATAACCAAACTTACCCTGAATCAGATTCTAGACATAAATGTCTCCTTGTCTATTTATAACGTGCGGTCCCAGGTTCAGTTCCCAGTTTAAGCGGTCTAAACTTTCTGTGTGGAGTTCGCGCGAATGTTCTCCAGTCCATTTTCAGGAGCTCCGGTTTCCTCCTACAGTCCAAGGCACGCAAGTGAGGCGAATTGGAGATACAAAATTGTCCATGAATGTGTTACACATTGAACTGTAACTACCTTTTCTGTCATGAATGGAACCAAAGTGTAAAATCTAAAAATTCAAGCCTCCAGTTGTGGTACCTCCGAGACTAAACATTACACCTCACACTTTTTAGCGCGGTGGCCTCACAGCAAGATGGACTGATCCCCAGGTGGGGCGGTCCAGGTCATTTCTGTGTGGAGTTCGCATGTTCTCCCCGTGTCCGCGTGGGTTTCCTCCGGGAGCTCCGGTTTCCTCCCACAGTTCAAAGTGTGACGATAAAATCCTAATAAAACAAACAAACCTGACTCTTACAGAGAACTTTAAGTTGCACTACGTGATTTTCAATAAAGTAATGGATTTATGGTGTATATAAATTCAGACCAATGAATGTCATGCATTATAAAAGGGTTTAAGAAAACGGTTGCTCGTAAATATAACTGGAAACTTTGCCCATGCTGTGTTTATATTTAAACTAACTGGTTTCGTCTCTTCCTTGTGATTGCAGTCTGCCCCCTGCTGCCCAGGATAGGGAACGACTGAGAATGGAACTCCAACAGGTCAACCAACAGATTACCCAGCAGACTCGCTGTATGGAGGTGAGCTACTGATCTGTTCAGATAACAGAAACAGAGACCTGTTTTCCTAAAATGAAACGGCAGCTGGAGTATAATTAGATCCACGAATATTACTGGATTTACCGGCTGAAATACATTTTACACCTTTTCTAAGTACTAAATTCATGTTTCAGCCACAAATCCAATATATAAAGGAAATTATGTCCTTCCAACTTTGCAGCAACAGTTTAGGGAAGGCCCTTTTCATGTTTCAGCATGACTGAGCCCATGTGCACAAAGCAAGCTCTATAAAGACGAGAAGAAAAGCGTCCTCTGACCTGAGCACCACTGAACAGCTTTGGAATGAACTGGAACACCAACTGAGGCTTTCTCAACCAACAATCAGTGTCAGCCAGACAGATACTTTCCTACAGACGTTTCAATGTCTTGTGTGATTTTATTGATATTCAAATGTCATTTTTATCAGACAGCTTTAATCACACAATGACTGTCATGACTTGATTGTCAGTTATCAGTCAGTCATTGCATCTAGTCCAGCGTTGCTTGCTCTGCAGGTTTTCCTACCAGTCAGGAAGGAGCTACACTTGATACAGCTTGTTTTAATCAGAAGGGTGTAGTCCTACCACTGATCCAGAGTCTGGGATAGAACATCTGCATGGTTGGTATGAAAACCTGCAGCCACTGTGGCTCTGTGTGAAAAACAGCAAGTACCACCGATCAAGCTTAATGTTTGTAGATACAGTGTGCACTTCTGGGCAAAACATGTCCTGAATGGCAAAATATAAGCATTTAATGGTCTTAAAAACAAATCATTAAACAAATAGGGCTTTAAACAGTTAAAACATTGCAGAGCTTGAATGTGTTTAATCTGAAACCAAATATTCTCTATAGGGTGTGAATCTGGACTCCGACCAGGCTGAAACCATTATGTTTTTGGCTTGCCCATTTCTTTCACTTTAGAGTATATAGTGAGCTATGCTGTAGTTGTGGCAGAGCTTTAACGGTGTGGTTGTTTTGCAGAGGGAGTCCGGTTCAACCACCGGTCAGGCTGCTCCAGTGGAGTGGTCAGCAGCTAATGTTTCCAGCGAGCAGCTGAGCTTGGAGCTACACCAGGTGGAGAGAGAGATCGGCATGAGGACACGCGAGATTGTAAGCAAGACCTCTCGGGCAGAACTATTCATTAGACTAAACAAAAACAGAGCAACCAAGCCTTTCCAATACATGCATTTACTGCTTTTAAGCCTCATAATGAATGTAGCACAGATTGATTTGATTTCTTTTAGACTGTCTGTGGTAATCTGTGAAGAAGAAAGCTTAAAGTCATGTGAAAAAGTTAGGACACCCCATGAAAACCATGAACATATTTAAACATATGGACATTTAGGCTTCATTTGAACAGTATTGAGAGATGAAGCTTATATTACTAAACAAATAAAGCTGAAAAAAATACTTTTAAACACAAATGCAATGTTTCTTTGCAGCAGGAAGCCGCCGGAATGAATTATAAGCTGGCAAGAGGCAGTGAGAATGGACAGACTGAGCACAGCCTGCAGCGTGAGGATCACCACCTATCCATAAGGTCAGAGCCCTACACACAGCTCCTCTCCATACAGAAAAACAGGCTAGCACACCGGAGCTGACATTTCAAACTCAACGGTTCGAAGCTCGGCTTTGCCATCAGGCTGGGCTTGGGCGGCTACGATTGGCCTGTTGTTTATAAAGGGAGGGAATAGCCGGATAGAGACTCCTCATGACTGGTTCAATTACGACCTCTGCTGGCTAATTGATGGCGCAGAGTAGAGGAATAATGCATCGATCAGGGTGTGGCTCATTGTACACAAAGCTGATCTGCATATGGACTCGCCTCGTGCAGGTGTCGGAGGGTGCGTGTGTCAGTTCGCTCTCCTCAATCGGGGCGGGGGTCAGCACCAGTAGAGAGGAAGCGTAACGCAGTTGGGTTCAAACTGGACGCGCTAAAAATCGGGAGGAAATGGATTAAAAAAATGTCTTGTATTTATGCGTTATGAATTCTGAGCGAAGACACGCGGCCTGACTGCTTTTTTCTCTCTGTTTGCAGTGAGGGCTCAAATGGTTCGAGCTCTGTGGTGCAGGACTGCGGTCTGGGCAGCACCAGCATGTCGTCCCTGACCAGCAAGACGTCCTCACTCAGCCTGTCGTCCGAACTGGTGTCCAGCAGCCCAGACCTGAGCAACAACGGAGTGGCTCATTCCTGTTCTTAACCAGTCTTATCTCTCTCTCTCTCTCTGCTTATTTTTTCTTTGTCTCTCTCTCGCTTTCAAACTTCCATCTTGGTTTCACCGTAAGCGTTCGCATTGCACCACCCGCCGTCTAACATGCTCCGCTCTGATTGGATTCACGTCTTTATGCCGCTCCAGTATTGGAATGTTGAACATTCCGAGTTTTCCATCATACAAGGGCTATGTGGGAAATTTGGAAACAGCTACAGAAGGAAAGAAAAACCAGACAAATGTGGGTGGTGTAGAATTAGACGTGCTCAGTCACACCTACAGGCTTTAATGATGAGAAATAAGCAGTATCTGCCATTTATTCTGTTTCCTTTTTGTTCTGTGAATGAATATTTGGATTTTTTTTTCTATGACAAATTTTTACTCTCTTGGAGAACCAAAGCATCCAAGAAACATTTTATTTGTGTAAGTGTTTACTTGGCATTACGGGAGTCTCAGTAATAATGCTTTCCTTATTTACTTTACTAGCTTGGTTTGCAAACTCAAAAACTACATTCTTAGTAGTTTCCCATCACCGTCACGCTCGGGTCATTTTACGTCTACGCTGTGCCGATTCTCTTTGGTTGTAGCGTCAGGATTTTTGTTTTTGAGAGCATCAAATTGTTCACCCAGTGGGCTTGTGCGCTGTTTTGGAAATTCTGCTACGTTTGCGGGGACGTTCTTGTCCTCCATCAGTGAAAAGACATCGGCGTTGCTTGCTGGTTTGTTGCGTCACTCATCATGTTGCGTGCGTTCATCGTTCGTTTCCATTAACAGGTTTATTCTGGTCGGGTGCCACATACTCACCCGTCCACCCACTGACTTACTCGCACCTAGTGACGACTCAGATCAACTAGTTTACATTCTGCATGCTTTGGGGGGTGAGAGGAAACCAGAGTATTTTGGGGAGGAGTGACCCTGGATGCTTTGAGACTGTAAACGGGGGTGAATGGACGACTTTCATTCTGACTTTACAGTTTGTCTAGGGTCCTCTAGGTTCTCCATTGGCCGAACAGTGTAAAAGCATGGTTAATAGGGCAAGCCGTTGCCTAGTGGTTAGGGTACTGGACTAGTAATCAGAAGGTCACTGGTTCAAGCCCCACCACTGCCAGGTTGCTGAAGTTGGGCCCTTAACTCTCAATTGCTCAGACTGTAGACTGTAACTAACGTAAGTCGCTTTGGATAAAGGCGTCTGCTTAATGCCGAAAATGTGGCTCCTGTTTAAAATTACAGCTTTTTTGGGAGGTGAGGGTGGTTTGTGGCACTGTCTTAGTTTAGGATGCTAACTTGATTCCTCATGGTTGTTTCTTTTAATACAAAAACAAAGATCCGTTTCTCTTAGACGGCTTTAAAATCCGATTTTTAGGATCATTTTGTTCATAACAGTGGCAAGTCTTGCGCTACTAAATTAGCTACCACTTCTCATTTAACTACCCCTCCTGTTAAAGCTTCCACCACATGTAGTTTTTTTTACAGGGGCTCTTTTGCGAGTGACGTTTACAGTCATGGTTTTTGGGAAGGATTTAAAAATGCGCTTGTGCTTTATTTCTGTGCCAGCTTTGGTTTCACATGACATTTGCATCTTGGAACATTAGCTAAATTTAAAATGTATTACATGAAAAGAGACTTCAGTTTTATATTTCCTCCACGATGTCCATGAGGTGTGAGTGTGTGAATGCGTGGATGAGTGTGTGACACACCGCAGGAGTTTTGGTCCCACCAACCTCGATTACGATTAGTCACGTGGATTGTATTAAGCGATTCCTATAGAAGCATTCTGTACATGTACTTGATATGCTGTACTCTTTTGCAGTCTTAGTTATACCGAGTACAGGCACATTAGATCTCAAACACTGGACTGAGTTGGTGTGGTTTTGTTTTTCCTACATCCTAAACATCAAGGGATCTATACAATGAAATGTACAAATCTTATGAATTGAAATAGATCGCAGCCTAAAGTCTGTCAGCTGTACTGTTCTCATCAAAAGCAAAGTCATGCATTAATGAGAGATGCTGAAAAAGTCCTTTTGAATCCAATTTTGTGTTTGTGTTTGAAACTGGTGGACGTGATAAAAACTGCCTGCTGACACCCCAGCGCTTGTTAGTCAAACTTGTCAGTTGTTCCTCGACTGTATGTTCCAGTTGTCAGTGTTCAGGCGTTGCGGCTCCGTTCTGTGTCTTTGTTTAAAACCGTTCAGGCTGGTTTGGATCTGGTGTTCTTCGTAATTCTTGCCAAACTGATAGAAGGACGTCCAGGTTTTGCTGGATATTCAGTGCTCCTCCGCTCCCTCGACGTAACCACATCTTCCCTGCTTGATTGGTGCCTCTGTGACCTGTTTGTTACCTGCCATGTCGGCCTCTCTGGAGAGATCTAGCCAAATCGACGACTTTAGTTAATTTGATATTGTGATTTTTTTTTTGTACCACAGAAGCTGAGCTTCCGAGTTGCGGTTTCTTTTAGAGGTGATCAGAATCGGTCGAATCAGGGCGATAGGGAAGAAAGCCACTTATCGAGCGTAGCCTTCTGCTGTTTTTATTTACTTATCATTAGACTACACT